>NC_030426.2:3891198-3956198 GCF_001660625.3 Ictalurus punctatus | reverse complement strand
TTATTTTGGCAGGAAGACCTCCTTTTAGTTGGCAATAGTTTTTTTTTTGTTTTGTTTTTTTTAATTCCCTTCTAATTACCATTCAGTTGAAATGCTGTAAACCTCTGCCCACAAAAATGTTTGAGAATACGCCAAGGTAAAACCAAAGTGAATCAAGTGAATCAAGTGAATCAAGCCTCTGCTGATTAGAGATAAAAAAAGGAAGCTACATTTACAGAGGAAGGAGGGCAGGCTTGATTGAGAGCCTTATATCGAGTGATACAATACCCTGCACCGTCACACCCCTAACAGATAACACAAATCCTTTAAGAAAGCGTTAAAATAAAAAAAGAAGAGGAATTTCTTCCTACTTTTTCATGTTTAGACATATGGATACGACTATATAAGGACAGCTTTAATAGGTCATTCCATCATGCCTCGTCCTAAGGCTTTTATTCTTAGTAGTAGTACTATTAATAATAGTGTAACGGTTGTAGCTTGGATTTATTATAATATACCAACTGCCCCATGGACTATCATTACTACGTTTTGAGTAAAGGATATTTTAATACAGACAGTTTTCCTTTGGTCTGGACTCTGGGACGAGACGAGACGAGACAGGTACGCTACAGGAAATCCCTCATGTCTTCTGAGGAGAATCAGAATCACCCTTCGCTAAGTGAAAAGGATGTGAATAGCGTCCCGTGATGCACAATGAAACAACAAATTCCCCAGCCCAAGCAACACCGCTAAAGCCCCAGCTCTTGTGTGAGCATTTGAATATCAGTACTGAAAATCTCCCAGCACTCTCTCACTGAGTGTATATGACTTGTGTTTTTAGTGCTGCTAACCTGGTGATATAATCGAGGGCACTTGTTGATCAAATGTACTTTAGCACTTCACTGTAAGTTAACATGGAAGATACCGAGTACTCTTGATAGTTTCACTCGCTGCTTGGTGAGTAGTGTTTGTGGCACTCCTGTCCACTTACTGCATAACTACAGCTCTATGTTTGGATTCGTCTCTTTGAATAAAAGAATCTGCCAAATAAAGCAGACTTCACAGCATGAGTAAAGCACGTACCTCTAATTCACCAGATAAGGAGATAACTGTATCTCACCACTAGTGTGACACTGGAGTGAGACTCATTCATTTAGAGGGTTTTTTTTTTTTTTTAGGTTTTCTCTCTCTTTTCCTCCTCTTGAGTTTGCTTCCAACCCTTTTAGGGCCAACACTGGGCCACTTGCTCTGGCAAACAAAGCCTGCTATTTGTTTAATGACTGATTGCTGCCATGGTTACGGTAAACAAAGAGGAGGGGTGGACGAGCCTTTTTTTTCGTGTTTATGAACAAACATGTCTTCTTGCAAAGAGCAATTTAACATTAACCAGGTGGAATGATCAACAGATCACATAGGTGACACAGAGGGCAGGTCGGTCTTAATGCAAACATACTTCAGGAATGAGAGAGGGAGAGAGAGGGAGAGAGAGAGAGAGAGAGAGAGAGAATTTGTTGGGAGAATCAAGGTCGATGTAAACGTGGCCCTTCTAGAACAAACAGCTGGGGGAGAAATGGCAGGCAAACAAACAGTCGTTCTCCTGACATTTGAAGAGGCATTAACAATGGCAAAGCCCAGCTGCTTGTGATCTGCACCAGTGAGAACCGAGCCGAAGTTATTGTTCCGCTTTAGCCAAGAGTTTAACTTCGTTTGAGAGACGCTGTGACGATCACTCGCCCTGTTTGTCGAGGAAATGCTGAGTTATTGATAATAAAAAGGTATGACGATCGTAACTTCGACGTTAATACAAGTGCAAAACTGCTGTTCTGATTCAGTATGCATGCTGAGAGCATGTTGGTGCACTTCACTAATGTGTGTGAATGTGTATCAGTTTATGGAATTTATTTTAAATTTAAATATTTACAGTGCCCTCCACTAATATTGGCACTCGTTAAATATTAGCAAAGAAGGCTGTGAAAAGTTGTTTATTGTTTAACCTGTTGATCTATTGTTAAAATAAAATTCACAAAAAGACTCTCATGGATGTCAAACAACTGCAAACACAACGCAGGTTTATCAAAGAAAATATTTATTATTGGCACCCCTATGAATTCATATGAGAAAAATATATGTGAAGTATATTCCCATTGATATTTGATATTTTTTTGTTAGTACACCTGGGTGACTAGGAACAGGAAATTGTTCAAACATGACTTCCTGTTTCACAGGGGAATAAATATGAGGTAACACACAGGCCAAATTCCCTTCAAAGTCATTCATAACAACGGGTAAGAGCGAGGAATATAGCTGTGATGTGCGGCAAAAGGTTGTTGAGCTTCTCACAATGGGAAGTGACTATAAGAAAATAGCACAGGTATTGAAAATGCCCATTTACTCCATCAGGGCAATAATTAAGAAGTTCCAGTCCACTGGAAATGTTATGAATCGACCTGGAATTGGACGCGTGTCTATATCGTCTCAACGCACTGTGAAGAGGACGGTTTGAGTGGACAAAAAATCTCCAAGGATCACAGCTGGAGAACTGCAGATGTTAGTCGTGTCTTTGGGTCAGAAAGTCTCCAAAACTACAACACAGGGTCACCGACATCACCACAAGTTGTTTGGAAGGGTTTCAAGAAAAAAAGCCTCTACTCTCATCCAAAAACAAACTCGAGCGTCTTCAGTGTGCCGACACTACTGGAACTTCAAATGGGATCGGGGTCTATGGTCAGATGAAACCAGAATAGAGCTTTTTGGTAATAAACACAGAGGTGGTTTTGGTCACACAGAGAGGTAGCCGTATGGAAAAGTCCCTCATGCCCACGGTTAAATATGGAGGAGGATCTTTAATGTTTTGGGGCTGTTTTTCTGCCAGAGGACCTGGACATTTTGTTAGGACACATGACATCATGGACTCCATCAAATATCAACAGATATTAAATGAAAACCTGACTGCCTCTGCCAGAAAGATTCAAATGGGCCGTGGTTGGATCTTCCAGCAGGACAATGATCCAAAACATCATCAACACAGAAATGGTTTACTGACCACAAAATCAAGGTCCTGCCATGACCATCCCAGTCCCCTGACCTGAACCCCATAGAACACCTGTGGGGTGAACTGAAGCGGAGAGTCCACCAGCGTGGACCTCGAAATGCGAAGGATCTGGAGAGATTCTGTATGGAGGAACGCTCTCAGATCCCTCGCCATGTATTCTCCAACCTCATCAGCGTTATAGGAGAAGACTCAGAGCTGTTATCTCGGCAAAGGGAGGTAGCACAAAGTATTGACTAAAAGGGTGTCAATAATTGTTGCACAACTATATTAAACAAAGCTATTTTGGTTGGATAAACCCATGTTGTGTGTGCAATTGTTTGATATCCATGAGAGCAGAGTATTTTTGTGAATTTTTTTAAACAAAAGATCAAAAGGTTAAACAATGAAGACAATTGCTTCACAGCCTTCTTTGCTCAGATTTACCAAAGATGGCACTATTAGTGGAGGGCGCTGTATCTATCACCAAGCCAGTTAGCTACAATATCAATAGAGTAATAATGAGTGAATAATAACAATAGGGTTTGCAACAACACATTAGCAAGGTTCTCGTTTAGGAAGTGGTTTGATTTGTGAATTTTTCATGTTTTGGAGTTTACCGTCTTTAGAGCCAAACACAGCATATGAGGCATCACACTTGTTTCTGTGTTCAGTCTTCTCTCTGCTCCCTCCCTGCACTCATTTCATTTAGCCTTCCAAATCCATTTATGTGCATTTTGAAGAGGCAAGAAACAAATGACTGAGGGGCTGTGCACATATTTATTTCGCATTGAGGGGTGCGTAATAGGATCCTCATGCGTGAAATTTAGACTCAAATGTATTAACGGAGCATCTACACAAAACAGGGCCGCAACATCCTGTAATGTGGCACGCCGTGATTCATATAAATACGGACCTATTATCACGCGGCAAGCTCATCGAAATAAACAGTAAAAATGCTGGGCGAAGGCACGCAACTCCAGGGGAGAGGCTAAATAGATACATAATTTCAGGAGATGCATGAGATTTTGTCGCCTTACCATAAATCTATGCTGGTGTACGATTCATGGAGAAACCCGTTGTGATGAGACAATAATGGAATGTAGCAAAGTAAGGCAGGCCATGGTATTTTTAGCACAACAGCCAACAGAGACTGAGGTAAATAAGAGAAGGACTAATGAGTTTTAATGGCTGCACTACCAGAATGGCAAGTCCAGGATGTGGGACTCAAATCACAGGCGGGTTACAACGTACTCCTGAGCCTCTCTCCTTCAAGCGACTTTGATCACTGCTGTTCGCCCGCAACTTGGGATTAACAGCGCCCTAGCAAAGAGGACACGGACAATCGTTCCTCCAGCAGCAGTGCATTCTGGGGGAAAAACAAGGCCTCGGTCTATATCCCTGAAGCCCATTTGGTAAAATTACTGCAGTCAAATAGACACGCACAAGCTCAGACACAAACACGGCCATCTCCTGCCTCCTGTGAGAGCATGCAAATCGCTTATTGTTTAATATTATTTAAGATTGTGCCATATCTCTCTTTTTTTCTTTTTTCTTTTTTTAATCGTTGCTTGAAGAAATTCAACCAGAGAACCCTCCCGTGGGCACGGCCACTGGACTTTTGGGAGGTGGAAATACGCCGCTTGCGTTTTCTTGGTAAGCAAAAAGTTCAGCTTCCATGAACTTGGTCTAATTAATGCAGCGAGACCAGTGTATCAGAGGGAACGTATTATTAGTAACACTGTCTTGGGGACTAAGCGTACCCTAGTTGCACAGCTCTGGTGTCGACTCATTTCAAAAGAAATAAATAATCAATTTGAAACCGGTAGCGTAATTGAGGCAGGGAACCATTAAAACCGTCTTAAAACCAGGTTGACAAGAATGGCGGCATACCGGCACGGCAACCAATGCGGGAACATTCACATGATGACTGATAGGGGGGAGCATTGTGAAAGATGAGCGTGCGAGGTATGCACATCCAGTTTACCGGAATTCCTCAATGAAAAAGGAACAAAAAAAACAAGATTACCTAAAATTGCCGCGTGGAATCACCTGGGTTATTTTTACACCTAGCTTGTCTTCAGGGCAGACTTGTAGCTACAACATGCACAACACAGGAATCTCACGTTTCACTGAGCGGTGATGGATAGAAAGTAAAATGCTAAAGGAAGTTTCATAGTGAGCTGTGGTGCAGTTTTGCCCTATGACCTAAATGATACCGAACAGTGGGTTGTTTGTGAAAAGGGCTGCTGAACGTGATCGCTCACCGCGGTCTGGCGCAGGTGCCTGTATCTCAGCTGTTTGTTTGGAATTGCTCGCGCAGCGAGATAAAGAGGCCCATTGATTGCCTGCCACAATCATTAACCTTCATAAACAAATAATGACGCGGAAAAGCGACTCCTGGTTTGTTAGGATGGTTATCTGGTGGCGAATAGTTACTTTTAATGTTTAACGCGGACCGGAGTGTTCTGCTTGGGAGATTCATGTGTGGAAATCGCTACTCGGTTATAAACACGTCGAGTGTGTGAGAGTGCATCTGGGTGGGGAAAACAGCTTCCTTTATGGAACAAACTACTTTGCGAGCGGCAGGTGTTCTTATACATGGAAGCAAGGGTTCGGAAGATTCCAACATATTTGAAGAGTCTCCTCACTGCAGTAAAACTGAGCCATATGGAAAAACGGAGGAAACGAGATCAATATCAGCAGGACCACCTCTTACGGCTGATAGAACTGGATGCCGAGTTGCAGGTCGGGATAGCCACGACCTACACGGATTTGTGTTTTCCGTCTTCTAAACCCGGCATGCGCGACATGTTACAGCGACAGATTTGAAAGATTTATTTTATTTATTTTGAATGTATTTCAGGCTCCACAACCAAAATCAGTGGATAGGAGCTAAGACGGCAAAACTGGCCATGAACTCTGTGTGGAAGGGATGGCATATACTCTCTCCCCTGTCAATCACAAAGACACTAGCCAATCATGGGTATCTGTGAGCTCATGTATGCAGAAGCGAGTGGATAGCGCTTTCCTCCAATTGTGCTACATCACCCGGTGACACAGCATGAGCAGCAAAAGATCTCGGGAGAAGCACGCGTTAGAATTCACCTTCCACGGTGGTAGCTGTCACGCAATAGGGGAGAGCTGGCTTGTGGTTGGGAATTGGCAAAGACTAAATTAGGGAGAACATGTAAGGAGGAAAAAGGGCAATGACTTGTTATCATGTGACACAATGAAGAATAAAACTAGACATACAGGGAGCCATATCACCCTGCGGTTCTCGTCTGACCCACTGAAGCTAAGGCCAGTACCTGGATGGGAGATCTGCTGGAAGTGGTATTAGTGAGGAGAGCAGGTGTAGCATCGTCTTTCGGTTGAGGTCCCGACTCTCTGTGGTGGTTAAAAATCCCAGGACACTTCTCCTAAAAGAGTAGGGTAAAACCTAAAACCACGGTATCCTGGCGAAATTCCCCCATCGGCCCTTATCTATCATCGCCCCTAATAATCTCCATTCATGAACTGGCTACATCACTCTCGTCTCCTCTCCACCGGTAGGGTGTGTGCTGGGCGTTCTGGAGCACTATGGCTGCCGTCATGTCGTCCAGGTGGATGCTACACACTGCTGGTGCTTGAGGAGACCCCCCCACACACACACATACACACAATGTAAAGCGCTCCGAGTGCCTAGAAAATCGTTATAGAAACCCAACTGTAACAAACACTTGTTTATACATCCTCTTGGTCTATTTTTTTTTTCCTGTTATAAGCTTGGTCATTTTTTTTGCATTACAAATTTCTCTTCCATTGCTGCAATCCACTGCAATACCCAACTGATCACTCTAGAGAGAGACTGGAAAGCTGAAGTGACTTAACACTTATTTATGCAAATACACTATAAAACACCCTGTTCTCTTTTCCACGGGTGTACGTCCGCCTCGACACACCAAACTCAACCCGTGATGGTCCAGCTGATGAGTTGAATAAGGTGTTTTAAATAAGGTTCTAAACTCTGTGATCCTCCAGGAGTGACATTCCTGGATGTAAATATATATATATATATATATATATATATATATATATATATATATATATATATATATATATATATATATATAAAGACGGGGATGTCCGCATCATTTATTAAGCGGCTGAACTGATGCAAAAAGGAACTGAAGGGCTAAACACTGTGATGGCTTGTATGAATCCCACATAGGCTTTAATGGAAGCTCCTTTTTTTTTTTTAACAGCTCTTTTTTGTTGTGTTAAATACAGCCCGTGTCAGGAAGCCACCTTGCAACCATAAAGCAAGTCCAATGACAACGTACAGTAGGCTCTAACACAAGGACATAGTTCATCATGACATTTTGTGCAATTCCCGTCTGATTAGGGTCATTATGCCGGAGCCCTGATTTATGCTGTCATTTCCTCTCGGCCCAGCCCGCATCAATGAATCTTAATGAATTGGTAAATAAGGGTGAGGATTACACTCCGAGACACCGAAACATCCCTCTTCCTCCACCCCACCAGATTTATGGAGCCAATTAGAGCCGAACAGAGAAAATTGGTTGGCGGGGAAATAATATTCGTGATGGGGCGAAATGGCAGGAAAGCATTCGCTCTGAAGGGCAAGCGTGTTGTCGGCGTGAAGTCTATAAAACACGCGCTCACTTCTGTAAAATACAAAAGAAAACCAGACGCGTGCCCACAGGAGACTTTATAGCTTTATAGCAACACAAAAGGGAAACTGTCGCCCCAAAAATACTAGTGAATGGATGCTACGCGTGAGCTCACCATCAGTCATTATTAACAAGAATGCCATTTGCGAGAGTTAATGCGAGCCTGTTGACAGCTACCTGTGAAACAGAGCCGCTGAAGAGTCATTAGACTACAAAACGTTCGAGAAAAAGATGCTTTCCAGGCGTTGCCTCCCAATCCATCTCCCATGAAAAGAATACAGGACAGCGGACGAGGGGAGGTAAGATGCAGAGTTTACTGCGGACGCATTACGGCCCTGGCACCGTAATCACGCCAAGGTAAAAAGCAAACGTAATAAACGTACGTGTGCCGCTCATCCCGCCGGTATGATTCATTCAGCGCGTGAATCTCGCTCGTCGCGATCGAAACGGCGGTCAGCGAGAGAAAGACTGACTAGCGTGCTGTCTTAGCACTTTAATGTTTTACAGAGCAGGGCGACAAAGACGACGGGATAAGAGAACGACAAAAACGGCGGGAAAGAATGTGAAATGTATAATAATGTAAAGAATGTGATTGAAGAAAGACGCAGTCGGGAGTGTTGGCGAGGGCGCTTTACGCGTTACACACTGCGAGGTGGTTTGGCGTGTAGCTTCAGCTCTCGACATCAAACAAGGAGACCCTGTTATTAGGCGCAAAGCTAGAGAGAGAGAGAGGAGGGAGGGAGAGAGGGAGAGAGAGAGAGAGAGAGTGAGTGTGAAGAGGAGTGGAAAATTAGAGCTGAAACCGAGCAGCAAAAAGACCTCTAATTTACTGGCATGTACAGTATGCAAATGAGATTACTCTCCGCTTAACAGCATCGTTTATGTCCATATTAATGGCATCATCATTACGGGGACTCAAATTAAATTACGCCGTAATTAGCATATGAAAGTGATTGGTGAAAGTTTAAAACAAATACCCAATTTTGCTTAATGAAGAGCTGTAATCAGTGTGTGTAGATGCGGAATGAAAACAGGCAAAACAAATATGTGTTTTCACTGGGGAGGGCAATGACGAGCCGGCTCTGTTTGAACTCACCGCCCAGACAACAATTCCTGACACAGCTGCTTGACGTGTGTGTGTGTGTGTGTGTGTGTGTGTGTGTGTGTGTGTGTGTGTGTGTGTGTGTGTGTGTGTGTGTATATATAAGGAAGGCCTTCACACCCTCAGCTTTCATTTCCCAAACATGCGCTGATCAAAGGTGTAATTTCCCACACTTGCCACTTTGGGAGCTAATCAATAAAACACTAATCACTTCATGCCTGATCTGGAGGAAGACAGCGAGAGAGACGAGAGAGCGCCAAAGTGATACATCTAACAGCTTATAAACTACAGTTTGAAGGTAAAAAAAACAATATACAAAGAAAGACAAAAAAAAAAGAAAACAACATTTCAACACCTCGGCTCCATCACAGATTCATCCTTTACTAACGACATTATTATCGGACGGTCGGAGGGAACTCGCTAAAGCTCGGAGAGGTCTGAACATCCCTCAGTTCACTCTTACAAATCCTCTCAACCTCATCTCATGATGAACCCGTAAGACTTCTATAGAGAAGACACATTTGAGTAGATTTCATTGGGCTGCAACCACTAACCCCGCCCATCACACCAGCCTTAACCGTTCCTAGCATTTAATGGCTTGTGTAGAGACTGTACTGATCATCCAACATTTCTTGGTCTCTGTATAAAAAAAAAAAGAAATAATAATAAAAAGTCAGGCTGTGTATTCTCCTGGGTTACAAATCCTGCGTCTTCCCGTTGTATCTGAAGGTGGTGTAGTAGGAGGTCACATTTTCAGACACTGGTTCGCTCCTTGTCCCTTCCTCGCCTTTCCCCCTGATCACGAGCGAGACCGGAGCCGTGCACTTTAAATCAGAGACTCTTCAAAATTAAAAAAAAACAAGTGACATTTTATTCATTGAGGAATCCATTAAAGACCGTGTTTCTAAGAAGAATGTAAATGACGAGCCTTTCAAGGTAGAGGCAGGGCAAGATTCCCCTCCATGAACTAATGACGGTGCTCATTACATGCAGGTGAGCGAGCGGAATGAAAGCGGTGTCGTGTGCGCGACGCGAGCTAGCCTCTTCTCTGGTTAAATCCCTATGAAATGCTAATATCGCACTTCTAATTAGAGGATACTAAGTCCAAATGCACCTTCACGCCTGCTAGCCAGCAACATAAATTTTTACCCCCCCACCCCCCACCCTTTCACCCCGACATGCCACTACTCCTGAAGATGTGGTCTGACTACAATCCATTAATTTATATTTAATATATGACTGCTGTTTGAGCATTCTTCTTTAATTAATACCTTTATTTCGGTTGGGGCTTTCAATTCACACTTCTGCAGGCTCTTCTTGCAAGCGCCTGCAAAAGTGCACTTTTTTTTTTTTTGTGGAAGCGTTCACACATTCACACACACACACACACACACACACGCGCGCGCTCAGGTCTCCTTGTAAACGACGGTATAAAGGATAAACCGGTCCCGCCTCGCGCCACCTCGACACACTTGCCATGTTTACACGTCTGTAGTCATAAACATGTTTACAAGAAAAAAGCTGCCGCCATTCTCAGAAACTGACCTTGAAATATCGGCAAACAACCAGCACAGCAAGTTCACTTAGGGCATGGAGAGGAGTGCAATAATCACCAGCCCTCTGCTCAACACGCAACCGAACCCTTTCTGGGACGCCGACGTTTCTGCAACGGACGCGTTATTTACACGGCGCGTAAAAATTTATTAACGTTCGTATCGTTGCCGAATTAAAAAAAAAAAAAAAAAAAAAAAAAAACCCGCCGCTAATGGATAGCATGAAATAGAGCGTGATTAGGGCTACAGTTTTATAGCCACTGTTAATGTGGTTATTGCTTACAATTTTGTTATGTCAAAATCAATACGGGTTACTTATGTCTCGTCTGTCTCCTTGCTGAGAAATGACAAGAATTTATCGAATGTGCACTTACTCAGCTTGTTCAGGAAGAACAGTACCTGCACTGAGAGGAGTACATGGCCACTTCTTCTATTATGTCAATTTTCTATAGCGGTTTCTTCACACACGATTTAATGCCAGTCATATATATATATATATATTTTTTTTTAGAAATGCGATTACTACATGTACTACACAAAGTAAACACCAGGAGTTAACGCATGTTACGCTTTCACTTTCAAGTCAATCACACGTTCTAATGGGTCAAATCTCATCCGCAAAGGGACGGTTTGTGGCTGCAGGCTTTCATTCCGGCCAAATAGAAGGAACTCTTGATAGTTTATTGGAGATCAAGATGAACTGATTAAACAAGTGGAGCTCAGGAGTCGCTCCTTCTTGGTTGGGATGAAAGCCTGCAGCCACGGCGTTCCTCTGCGGATAAGACCGACGACCCTCTGGGTTAAAGCAAAAGGTTAAAAAAAATAATAAATAAAAAACTGAAACGCCACATGGACCACCTCAATACAAATTTCTTTCATCAATAATATCCACCTGTTTAAATATTAGGCTCAATATGCAAATGTGTACAATAATATTTTGACTAGTCTTATGAAGCTTTTTATTCCTGAACTTCCCACCCACAGAACTCGTTCCCATTTAAATTAAACTCCGTTAGATTTAAGCTTATACGCCCATATTGTTTAACAGTTACTGGGGTTTCGATGAAACTGAAGTGACCAATCAAAAGGACTCAATACTAAACACAAACTACTGCAATCAAAATGAGAAGACCCTGAGAACCATGCGGGTAAGGTAAATATAACAAGTCTGCACTTTACTAAAAATGTCTGCATTCAAATAAATAAATAAATAAATAAATAAATAAATAAATAAATAAACCCTCAAAACCTGTCCAATTCATTCTGAAGAAAAGAAAATGATATGTTAACAGCAATAAAAGCTGGAGGGTAAATCTCCCTTTGAACTGGTATTATTAAATCTTCCTGAAAGATAAGATTATATGTGCTGAAGTATCTGACCCTCATCTCAGGTTATGGAGATTGACATTCGACATTCCTCAAGGTGTCCCAGAATGCCATGCAGATAACTCTGGGTAAATACCAGAGGCATGAGGATTTTGGAGCCGTGGTGAGGCTAGCCATATTTTTAAGCCGCAAAGGAGAGGAGAAAGTGTTTAAGCTTTACAGCACTTGCACACCTGCGATGTGAGGGGGGGGGGGAAGGCTGGGGGGGGGTATTGTAATCAAAACTTTGCCATAACAATTCCTTGAAACGGGAGCTTCTCTGAACTTGTCATCAAGGAAAGGCTACAGATCTGAAAGATCAGGTTCAACCAAATGATTTTAGACAGCTGGTGCGTCTCACATTTTAGAAAGCTAACTGAAGGACATTGCTTGGATCCATTGAGAAGTCAAATATTGAGCTGTGTTTGAATGCAACAGCCCGTACCCCTGCTTAGAAACACCGTAAAGAGACAATTAGATACTGAAGTACTGATGAGGCTTTCACACACGGATAGAAAGAGAGGGAGGGAGAGAGGGAGAGCAAGAAACTCAACAATAAAACACATGGCCAAGAAAGAAGAGACTAAATATGAGCAGGGTTTGTGTGATGATTCACTAATACACAAGCACAGTAACAGTGAAAAGACGCGACACTGAGCTTTTATTGTCTAAGTGGTGGTTTGAGTGCTGCGTTTCCCTGCTCTGGCCCCAAGCCTCTACCCTCGCGGCCTTCAACAGCCAGATAACCATATTAGGACACGTATAGCAGAGTAAACAATAACACCGTGGCAATGAGATGGAAATTTCTTTTTCACCTAATGGTGTTTGTCATTGCTTGTCTTCAGCGCCGCAGCTCAGGAGGCTTGTGTTTACGAAAAAACAATGATGGAATCGGACGCCGGCCTCGACGCGAAAAAACTTGCCGTGGACAGACTTTAGGTGTGACTGATCCGCACACAGAATTAGCCTCCTTCTGAAAGAAAAGAAAAAAAAAAAAAAAAAAAGCTCTTGCTCCAATTCAGAGCAAAACAAAGTGAGGGTAAAGGGTCTGCACGTCTGTAGCAGCTTTTAACCTCGTCAGTTCTACAAAGCGCTTTACACTGTTTCTCATTCATCCATTCACACACACACACACTCATGGTGGTCATCGGGAGCAACTCGGGGTTCAGCGCCTTGCCCAAGGACACTCCGGCATTTGGATGGGCCGGGGATCAATCCGCCAACCCTGCGATTAGAGGACAACCCGCTCTACCACCTGAGCCACGGCCGCCCCGGCGTCCAGGTATCTTTTGTTAGTCCATATGACGCATACTTTAACACTCATTACATGACGATAAGGACAGAAAAAAAGTAGAACTTATCTGTTGAGAGAGAATATATGGAGTGTTAAAAAAGTCTTTATTATTATTATTGTTATTATTATTTAAAGATAAAGCCCCACTTTCACTATATGACCAAATGTTTGTGGTCACTTGAACATCTCACCCATATGTGGTTCTTCCCCAAACTGTTGCCACAAAGTTGCCGATACCCATCCACGGGCACGCCGAAGTAACCCTTCGATACAGTCAGCCGCGTATGACGCAGAAATGGAAACGCATCATGAATATTGCAAAGAAAAATTAACGATTCTGTCTTTCTGCTTTCCTCAACTAAAAAAAGGTCTTGTTTCTCTCTTTCATTCATCAACACTTTCACAATCAGCACTATTGAAGGTACCGCACCCTTGTGGGACATGAAGATGAGCAAAAATTCAACCTGTGCTGCTGTTTGTGCGATCGTCCTCCAGAATGCTCTCTCTAAATAACACACACACACACACACACACACACACACACACACACACACACATGCGCATGTTCAAATGCAAGCTGTTTATTTACATAACATTCAGTCTATTCCATTAAGCAGCTGCTCCAGGTGCTTTATCCGTAAAAGGGATTTTGCTTCCCCAAATAGATGCGGAGGCGCCGGAGTGCTAAAATGTTATTTGTTGAAAGCACTTCATGCTCAATATAAACTAAAGAACAACAAATGCCAAAGTTAATGAGTTTTCACGGATTACAAGCCGTATTTGGCTGAAGTCGGAGTCTGTCATCGTTTTTTGGCAGTACGTTGTAATATAGTCTACTACACGTTTCTGCATTCCTCATACATGTGCTTTCCTGGACTTCGCATGCACATATCTTCACTAACACTATGATTGAACAAAACCAGGAAAGGGAAGAAAAAGAAAAAAAAAGAGAGAGAGAGAGAGAGAGAGAAAAAGCAAACAGCATTGATCCAAGCAGGTCCAATCAGACAAAAAAAAGTTGGAGAAAAGAAAAGAAGAAAGATCTTCGTTTTCCTGCTCTTAATATGACACGCACTCAGATACACTCGCGGCCACAAAATGCACTTGCAATGCATGTGAAATGAATGTTGCTCTCTAAAATTGCGATTTAAACTCCGCTGTGTGGTGTTCGTACATTAAATGTAAGCTATAGCGCGGTCAATAAGCTTGGAAACGTTAAAGAGGAAACGTGAGTTTGGGAACAAACATCGTGTGCCGATAACTGAAGTTTTTAATAAATAAAGCCTCTCAAGTCAGTGAAGGGTATGCACGGCACGCAGTCGATATACATTTCCATCGCGAGCCGGTGTTGAGGAAAAGACAGCTGTGTGTACGGGATAAAGCAGCTACCTCTTTTGAAAAACGGGCACAGGACTCCGTTTTAACGCGCCGGGATTCTTTAGTCGATGTGACGAAACTGATATTTGTGTGACGTACGGGATATGATCGGAGTTGCCAGACCAACGAAAACAACACAGCTGACGAGCAGAATCAAATGTCGTCGTTTCCTTAAATGGCTGTTTCACCCAGGTCCTAAAACGGTTTGAATTAAAGAATGAAGAATAAAAAAAACAGCCATACAGAGTTCAAATGTAGCCCAGTTCTGCAGGAAAGCCGTGCAGCTGACAGCAATACCGATACAGCTACTCGTTGCCTAAACGTTAGTAATTAAATGCAACCTGCCAATCAGCCGCACTTTGCCCTTAAGTACACATGTATGAGGGCACGTTTAGATCAATTTCCCATTTAAGTCTGTATGTGAGTTTCATTCCCAACATGTCCGTTGTTCAGAATACAGATTACAGGCACAAATAACTTAGTGCATCTTTTATTTGCAAGTACACTTATTTATTTATTTATTTATTTTGGGGGGGGGTATGATTTCACTTTCATCTTTCTGAAGACAACTAGTCAGCTGAACGAAAAGGCCGTCCCCTCGAGTCAGCTCTGAGATATGACCTGCACGTCGCGCTCACGCAGTGTCGGGCTTTTTCTCCAAGAACGCGGACTAATACTAACCGACAGGTCCGTGATCAGGCTTAGTTTACACCTTCGGAATATGGAGGACTAATTTTTTTTTGCAGTCCTGCCAAGTTTACATGATTCAAGCTGAAGGCATGTGTGAAAGGAGTAGACTGTGCAGTCGAAGGTGTGGAGAATAAGGATTTGAAAACGACTAATGGAGATCCTACTTACTCCAACATGTTTACGCCGGTCAAGTGCGAGACAAAAAGCTCACGCAAGAGATTATGTCGTGCTGCTGTCCAGGAGACATGGCGCTATATTTATACGTTTATGGGACATGTTTAAAATGCAGGCGGAGCAGTATTTATGACCAAATACCACTGCACACCTGCACTATACAAAACTGCATCAGACACTTTTTACAGTCTGTACTGGATTTCAGACCCCGGGGGGGGGGGGGGGGGGGGGGGGGTTGTTGCGGCCAAAAATGTACAATATTGCTGTGGCAACTTGCAGGGTTTTTGGTGCTTTTTTGCAGAATCTTGAATTGGCAAAATTGCAGTGGCATGAAATAGTTTTGCACGGTCTTTCGCAATGATGTTAGTCGGTAAATGAGACCTTTTAGCTGTACTCTTGTTCGAAACGAAGAGGGCTTTGGCTGAACGTGCGTTGTGATGAGGTCACGTGATGCGCCTTGGCCCAAATCTGCGGTAGATTTGGAAAACAGCAAGCTCCTCTGAACATTGCGGAGTTTGCTTGATTTTGTACAAAACCGTTCACAATTTACAGCCCATGTTCTATGTATTTATTGTCCTGCGTACTGTTCTGTGTCGGAGAAACCACATTTCGTTCCGATGTATATGAGCTATACAGAGGAATGCCGATAAGACCCCACTTGATTTGACTTGACCTGACCGAGGGATACAGGGTTGAATTAGGTGACAACCCAAAAGAATACAGTTTTCAGTCTGACGTGACCTTTTCTGGTACTAAGCAACAAATAAACTCTAGAATTATAACATTCTGGTTTTCATTTGTATTTTAGATTTTGGACTTGACTTCTGTGGAGATGCTCAAGAAGGTCAGACGATACATTAAGAGCCATGGGGGGGGGGGGGGGCAGGGGGGGTAAACTTCTGAACAGGATGATCGGTGTAAATTGTTATTATTTTGTCTTCTTTGAGACATGTAACTATCATATTATTTATCATTAGGATCTTTGGACAAAATAGTAACAATTTACACCGATCATCCTGTTCAAAAGTTTACCCCCCCCTGTGAATGTTTGCACCTCATGTAATAGTCGTGTACGAGTCCCTCAGTCGTCCTCAGTGTGAAAAGATGGATCTGGACATCATATAGTCGCTGTTGGAAAAGGCTGAAATATGCAGAAGATGCTGGAAAAGTAAACAACGTGCCGGACCTGGAGGATTTTTCTGAAGAACAGTTTAACTGCTCAGGACGAACAAGCGACTCGTGAACAACTCTCACAAAACATAAACACAGTCGTTGATCATCCAGGTAACGACACACAGGATTAAGAATCAAGGGTGTGTAAACTTTTGAACGGGGTAGTTTTTTATAAATTCAGCTGTTATCTTGTGGACTACATGTAAACATCTGTTATGTGAAATAAGTAAATAGTTAGAACTGAATAAAAAACATGGGGTTTTTACGATCCCTCTTATTTTGTTAAGAGTATTAAGATTTAGCAGATTCTGCAAGGGGCGTGCAAACTTTTGGGCACAACTGTACATAAATAAAAGGAAATAATAATGATTCTGAAAGATTCTCTGTGCTGTTTTTTTTCCTTATTAAAAACCGTCAGTTTAACAGAATGGAGAAGATTCATACCACTCTAACCAAGTAAGGTGTGTGTGTGTGTGTGTGTGTGTGTGTGTGTGTGTGTGTGTGTGTGTGTAGACAGTTGGAAGGAGGCTGGTAGTGAATAAACATGGTGGTTAGGAAAGCATTATTTTAATTCTGTCTCGCCACAAAATCCAAGAGGACATGAGAAAGAACACAAAGGCATATTATCATTTCCTAAACACACACAGTCACATGAATATCCACACCGTTTTACGCGTACGCCAGGAGCAGCGTACAGTACGCGTGGCGTAAACTTCGTCATCAGCAGACTACGCGCGCCGCCCCATTTTTCTAACCAGGTCGCACTTGCGCATTTAACTCTATTGCACTGTTTAGTTGTTCCACAAGGTGGCAACAGTGACCCAGGGCCGTTGATTCTCAAGGTAGTTGAAGAATAAATGGAAGAGACGGAAACGAGTGCAGGTGAGAAAGTACTCGCGTTTGTATAATTCTAGCCTTAAAGAGTGTAAGAGTATATTGAAGAGTGTAAGAGTATATTGAAGAGTATAAGAGTATATTGAAGAGTATACTGAAGAGTATAAGAGTATACTGAAGAGTATAAGAGTATACTGAAGAGTATAAGAGTATACTGAAGACTATAAGAGTATACTGAAGAGTATAAGAGTATATTGAAGAGTATAAGAGTATATTGAAGAGTATAAGAGTATACTGAAGAGTATAAGAGTATACTGAAGACTATAAGAGTATACTGAAGAGTATAAGAGTATATTGAAGAGTATAAGAGTATATTGAAGAGTATAAGAGTATATTGAAGAGTATAAGAGTATATTGAAGAGTATAAGAGTATATTGAAGAGTATATTGAAGAGTATACTGAAGAGTATAAGAGTATACTGAAGAGTATGAGTATATTGAAGAGTATAAGAGTATATTGAAGAGTATAAGAGTATACTGAAGAGTATAAGAGTATATTGAAGAGTATAAGAGTATATTGAAGAGTATAAGAGTATACTGAAGAGTATAAGAGTATACTGAAGAGTATAAGTATATTGAAGAGTATAAGAGTATATTGAAGAGTATAAGAGTATACTGAAGAGTATAAGAGTATATTGAAGAGTATAAGAGTATATTGAAGAGTATAAGTATATTGAAGAGTATAAGAGTATACTGAAGAGTATAAGAGTATACTGAAGAGTATGCGTATATTGAAGAGTATAAGAGTATATTGAAGAGTATAAGAGTATACTGAAGAGTATAAGAGTATATTGAAGAGTATAAGAGTATATTGAAGAGTATAAGAGTATACTGAAGAGTATAAGAGTATACTGAAGAGTATAAGTATATTGAAGAGTATAAGAGTATACTGAAGAGTATAAGAGTATACTGAAGAGTATGCGTATATTGAAGAGTATAAGAGTATATTGAAGAGTATAAGAGTATATTGAAGAGTATACTGAAGAGTATGAGTATATTGAAGAGTATAAGAGTATATTGAAGAGTATATTGAAGAGTATATTGAAGAGTATAAGAGTATATTGAAGAGTATAAGAGTATATTGAAGAGTATTAAGAGTATACTGAAGAGTATAAGAGTATACTGAAGAGTATGAGTATATTGAAGAGTATAAGAGTATATTGAAGAGTATAAGAGTATATTGAAGAGTATAAGAGTATATTGAAGAGTATACTGAAGAGTATGAGTATATTGAAGAGTATAAGAGTATATTGAAGAGTATACTGAAGAGTATGAGTATATTGAAGAGTATAAGAGTATATTGAAGAGTATAAGAGTATATTGAAGAGTTATAAGAGTATATTGAAGAGTATAAGAGTATATTGAAGAGTATATTGAAGAGTATAAGAGTATACTGAAGAGTATGAGTATATGAAGAGTATAAGAGTATATTGAAGAGTATAAGAGTATATTGAAGAGTATAAGAGTATATTGAAGAGTATAAGAGTATATTGAAGAGTATATTGAAGAGTATATTGAAGAGTATAAGAGTATATTGAAGAGTATAAGAGTATATTGAAGAGTATAAGAGTATATTGAAGAGTATATTGAAGAGTATATTGAAGAGTATAAGAGTATATTGAAGAGTATAAGAGTATATTGAAGAGTATAAGAGTATATTGAAGAGTATAAGAGTATATTGAAGAGTATAAGAGTATATTGAAGAGTATAAGAGTATATTGAAGAGTATAAGAGTATATTGAAGAGTATAAGAGTATATTGAAGAGTATAAGAGTATATTGAAGAGTATAAGAGTATATTGAAGAGTATATGAAGAGTATAAGAGTATACTTGAAGAGTATAAGAGTATATTGAAGAGTATAAGAGTATATTGAAGAGTATAAGAGTATATTGAAGAGTATAAGAGTATATTGAAGAGTATAAGAGTATATTGAAGAGTATAAGAGTATATTGAAGAGTATAAGAGTATATTGAAGAGTATAAGAGTATATTGAAGAGTATAAGAGTATATTGAAGAGTATAAGAGTATATTGAAGAGTATAAGAGTATATTGAAGAGTATAAGAGTATATTGAAGAGTATAAGAGTATATTGAAGAGTATAAGAGTATATTGAAGAGTATAAGAGTATATTGAAGAGTATAAGAGTATATTGAAGAGTATAAGAGTATATTGAAGAGTATAAGAGTATATTGAAGAGTATAAGAGTATATTGAAGAGTATAAGAGTATATTGAAGAGTATAAGAGTATATTGAAGAGTATAAGAGTATATTGAAGAGTATAAGAGTATATTGAAGAGTATAAGAGTATATTGAAGAGTATAAGAGTATATTGAAGAGTATAAGAGTATATTGAAGAGTATAAGAGTATATTGAAGAGTATAAGAGTATATTGAAGAGTATAAGAGTATATTGAAGAGTATAAGAGTATATTGAAGAGTATAAGAGTATATTGAAGAGTATAAGAGTATATTGAAGAGTATATGAAGAGTATATTGAAGAGTATAAGAGTATATTGAAGAGTATAAGAGTATATTGAAGAGTATAAGAGTATATTGAAGAGTATATGAAGAGTATATTGAAGAGTATAAGAGTATATTGAAGAGTATAAGAGTATATTGAAGAGTATAAGAGTATATTGAAGAGTATACTGAAGAGTATAAGAGTATATTGAAGAGTATAAGAGTATATTGAAGAGTATAAGAGTATATTGAAGAGTATAAGAGTATATTGAAGAGTATATTGAAGAGTATAAGAGTATATTGAAGAGTATAAGAGTATATTGAAGAGTATAAGAGTATATTGAAGAGTATAAGAGTATATTGAAGAGTATAAGAGTATATTGAAGAGTATAAGAGTATATTGAAGAGTATAAGAGTATATTGAAGAGTATAAGAGTATATTGAAGAGTATATTGAAGAGTATATTGAAGAGTATAAGAGTATATTGAAGAGTATAAGAGTATATTGAAGAGTATAAGAGTATATTGAAGAGTATATTGAAGAGTATAAGAGTATATTGAAGAGTATAAGAGTATATTGAAGAGTATAAGAGTATATTGAAGAGTATAAGAGTATATTGAAGAGTATACTGAAGAGTATAAGAGTATATTGAAGAGTATAAGAGTATATTGAAGAGTATAAGAGTATATTGAAGAGTATAAGAGTATATTGAAGAGTATAAGAGTATATTGAAGAGTATAAGAGTATATTGAAGAGTATAAGAGTATATTGAAGAGTATAAGAGTATATTGAAGAGTATAAGAGTATATTGAAGAGTATAAGAGTATATTGAAGAGTATAAGAGTATATTGAAGAGTATAAGAGTATATTGAAGAGTATACTGAAGAGTATAAGAGTATATTGAAGAGTATAAGAGTATATTGAAGAGTATAAGAGTATATTGAAGAGTATAAGAGTATATTGAAGAGTATATTGAAGAGTATATTGAAGAGTATAAGAGTATATTGAAGAGTATAAGAGTATATTGAAGAGTATAAGAGTATATTGAAGAGTATAAGAGTATATTGAAGAGTATAAGAGTATATTGAAGAGTATATTGAAGAGTATATTGAAGAGTATATTGAAGAGTATAAGAGTATATTGAAGAGTATAAGAGTATATTGAAGAGTATAAGAGTATATTGAAGAGTATAAGAGTATATTGAAGAGTATAAGAGTATATTGAAGAGTATATGAAGAGTATAAGAGTATATTGAAGAGTATAAGAGTATATTGAAGAGTATAAGAGTATATTGAAGAGTATAAGAGTATATTGAAGAGTATAAGAGTATATTGAAGAGTATATTGAAGAGTATAAGAGTATATTGAAGAGTATAAGAGTATATTGAAGAGTATAAGAGTATATGAAGAGTATATGAAGAGTATAAGAGTATATTGAAGAGTATAAGAGTATATTGAAGAGTATAAGAGTATATTGAAGAGTATAAGAGTATATTGAAGAGTATAAGAGTATATTGAAGAGTATACTTGAAGAGTATAAAGTATATTGAAGAGTATAAGAGTATATTGAAGAGTATAAGAGTATATGAAGAGTATAAGAGTATATTGAAGAGTATAAGAGTATATTAAGAGTATATGAAGAGTATAAGAGTATATTGAAGAGTATAAGAGTATATTGAAGAGTATAAGAGTATATTGAAGAGTATACTGAAGAGTATAACAGTATATTGAAGAGTATAAGAGTATATTGAAGAGTATAAGAGTATATTGAAGAGTATAAGAGTATATTGAAGAGTATATTGAAGAGTATATTGAAGAGTATAAGAGTATATTGAAGAGTATAAGAGTATATTGAAGAGTATAAGAGTATATTGAAGAGTATAAGAGTATACTGAAGAGTATAAGAGTATATTGAAGAGTATATTGAAGAGTATATTGAAGAGTATATTGAAGAGTATAAGAGTATATTGAAGAGTATATTGAAGAGTATATTGAAGAGTATAAGAGTATATTGAAGAGTATAAGAGTATATTGAAGAGTATAAGAGTATATTGAAGAGTATACTGAAGAGTATAAGAGTATATTGAAGAGTATAAGAGTATATTGAAGAGTATAAGAGTATATTGAAGAGTATAAGAGTATATTGAAGAGTATATTGAAGAGTATAAGAGTATATTGAAGAGTATAAGAGTATATTGAAGAGTATAAGAGTATATTGAAGAGTATAAGAGTATATTGAAGAGTATAAGAGTATATTGAAGAGTATAAGAGTATATTGAAGAGTATAAGAGTATATTGAAGAGTATAAGAGTATATTGAAGAGTATACTGAAGAGTATAAGAGTATATTGAAGAGTATAAGAGTATATTGAAGAGTATACTGAAGAGTATAATAGTATATTGAAGAGTATAAGAGTATATTGAAGAGTATAAGAGTATATTGAAGAGTATAAGAGTATATTGAAGAGTATAAGAGTATATTGAAGAGTATAAGAGTATACTGAAGAGTATAAGAGTATATTGAAGAGTATAAGAGTATATTGAAGAGTATAAGAGTATATTGAAGAGTATACTGAAGAGTATAAGAGTATATTGAAGAGTATAAGAGTATATTGAAGAGTATACTGAAGAGTATAATAGTATATTGAAGAGTATAAGAGTATATTGAAGAGTATAAGAGTATATTGAAGAGTATATTGAAGAGTATAAGAGTATATTGAAGAGTATAAGAGTATATTGAAGAGTATAAGAGTATATTGAAGAGTATAAGAGTATACTGAAGAGTATAAGAGTATATTGAAGAGTATATTGAAGAGTATATTGAAGAGTATATTGAAGAGTATAAGAGTATATTGAAGAGTATATTGAAGAGTATATTGAAGAGTATAAGAGTATATTGAAGAGTATAAGAGTATATTGAAGAGTATAAGAGTATATTGAAGAGTATATTGAAGAGTATAAGAGTATATTGAAGAGTATAAGAGTATATTGAAGAGTATACTGAAGAGTATAAGAGTATATTGAAGAGTATAAGAGTATATTGAAGAGTATAAGAGTATATTGAAGAGTATAAGAGTATATTGAAGAGTATAAGAGTATATTGAAGAGTATAAGAGTATATTGAAGAGTATAAGAGTATATTGAAGAGTATAAGAGTATATTGAAGAGTGTAAGAGTATACTGAAGAGTATAAGAGTATATTGAAGAGTATAAGAGTATATTGAAGAGTATAAGAGTATATTGAAGAGTATACTGAAGAGTATAAGAGTATATTGAAGAGTATAAGAGTATATTGAAGAGTATACTGAAGAGTATAATAGTATATTGAAGAGTATAAGAGTATATTGAAGAGTATAAGAGTATATTGAAGAGTATATTGAAGAGTATAAGAGTATATTGAAGAGTATAAGAGTATATTGAAGAGTATAAGAGTATATTGAAGAGTATAAGAGTATATTGAAGAGTATAAGAGTATATTGAAGAGTGTAAGAGTATACTGAAGAGTATAAGAGTATATTGAAGAGTATAAGAGTATATTGAAGAGTATAAGAGTATATTGAAGAGTATAAGAGTATATTGAAGAGTATAAGAGTATATTGAAGAGTGTAAGAGTATACTGAAGAGTATAAGAGTATATTGAAGAGTATAAGAGTATACTGAAGAGTATAAGAGTATATTGAAGAGTATAAGAGTATATTGAAGAGTATAAGAGTATATTGAAGAGTATAAGAGTATATTGAAGAGTATAAGAGTATATTGAAGAGTATAAGAGTATATTGAAGAGTATAAGAGTATATTGAAGAGTATACTGAAGAGTATAAGAGTATATTGAAGAGTATAAGAGTATATTGAAGAGTATACTGAAGAGTATAAGAGTATATTGAAGAGTATAAGAGTATATTGAAGAGTATAAGAGTATATTGAAGAGTATATTGAAGAGTATAAGAGTATATTGAAGAGTATAAGAGTATATTGAAGAGTGTAAGAGTATACTGAAGAGTATAAGAGTATACTGAAGAGTATAAGAGTATACTGAAGAGTATAAGAGTATATTGAAGAGTATAAGAGTATATTGAAGAGTATAAGAGTATACTGAAGAGTATAAGAGTATACTGAAGAGTATGAGTATATTGAAGAGTATAAGAGTATACTGAAGAGTATAAGAGTATATTGAAGAGTATAAGAGTATATTGAAGAGTATAAGAGTATACTGAAGAGTATAAGAGTATACTGAAGAGTATAAGAGTATACTGAAGAGTATGAGTATATTGAAGAGTATAAGAGTATATTGAAGAGTATAAGAGTATATTGAAGCGTATAAGAGTATATTGAAGCGTATAAGAGTATATTGAAGCGTATAAGAGTATGTTAAAGAGTATACGAGAATATTAAAGTGTATATGGGTGCTAATCGTGGTGAGAGATCGCCCAAGCATTTGTTCTTCGTGTTGTGATTCTTCTTCGTTGTCGTCCTTCACACCAGAAGACCTGCTTTACTGCTCTGTACTGACTCTTGTAGGCCAGGAGGGGTAGTGCAAGTTGCCGTAATGCGCATGCGTCGACCGCCTGTGTACGCGTACATGTCAAATGGAGTACACTTTGAAAGGCTATGCGTACGGATTTAAAAAAAAACAACAAAAAAAAAACATTGTATACCAGAGGCACTCCGTCATGTTTTCTTTAGTACTTCCCTCCACTTTCCTGGAAGCTGTTCCTCTAAACACTCGCACATGTTGATCCTACAGGAATATTCCGAAGCTATGCAGAGCAGAATAAACCTGTATCTTTGATAAATCAACCCAATTTGCTCTTGCACTACACAGAAGTTGGTCTCTGCCACAACCCAAACACACTTCATGAATCTCTCTCCATTTCCATATGTGAGCTGCACTAGAATAAAAGAAAGAGAAGAATAAAAAGGGGATGGTACATGTGTGTGTGTGCGTGGAGGTACAGTCCCCTGCTCCAGCGACAGATTTCCTCCTCTTCAACTGTTGGCTTGAGTGAAAAAGGCGGGAAAAAAAAAAAAAAAAGCAGTGATTTATGGCTGTGCGTCTGAGCCGAACAAAGGCGCGTTTCCCGCCGACAGCTGATCTCCACGCCCTTCCGAAATGTTCGGTCCGTTTGTTTGTATAGGGAAGCTGGAAAGTCAGGTGGAGTGAATTACAATTAAGACAACTTGCTGGTGAGAAATGACGCGGTGAGAAAGAGAGGAGGGGAAGGGAAAAGGCGAACGAGTGCTGTGTAGTATTTCAGTATGTGGCTGAAAGCAGGAAAGGCGAGGGAGGCAGAGAGAGTGTGAGTGAGCAATAGAAAGAAAGAAAGCAGACTGCAAGAGGATGTAAGGGTGTGTGGAGATGTGTGTTTAAGAGTGAGCTCATGGGAAAGCATGGGAAGTCTAGTCCCTAGCCACCATGCTATACAAGACAGAGCACAGATACACAGACACACTCTGTGCCCCCTGGTGTGTGAGCACCCCCACCTCACCCCTTTGGCTCATTCCAGTCTGTCACTTGCTTGGGACTGTTCCATTTCGAGACATGTTGAGGGGGTCAGCTTTCAGCATTTTATATATAGGAGATAGAATATCGCAGCAATGCTGTTTTGGGGTCTGTTCAGGCTACATACTGAAATGTGCACAAACATTTAAAAAAAAAAAAAAAAAAGAAGAAGAAGAAGAAGAAGAAGAGGAAGACAGCTCTCTGTGTTGACTGTTTTATGTTTGTAAAAGGTGTCATTATTAACAACCATAACGCAAAGTTGGTTTACTGTCTCTATCGTTACTATCGTGGTTAAAAATAATACCTAGCTTATAAAATAAAATAAAATAAAAATATAAAAATGTAATCTATTCGTATTTCACTAAATTTCCCTATTTATTATGGGGTTGTTGGGGTTCTTGTGTTTTAATCGTACAAAAAGCAACTAGAAAAGCAAGCCGTGGAGGCCAGAAATGTCTTATGTTACGCTCTAAGCCTTGAAAACACAAGACGACCTCCCATTTATTCCTGTACTGGAGTAAAAAAAAAAAAAAAAACCCAACAAAACAAGCAAACTGCACCACGTTGCGTTATTCATTAGACAACAGGTTCTCATCCCTGCTCCTGGAGTACCACCTGTCCTGCACATGGTACTGCTTTTCCTGCACCAACACGCCACCTAATCAGAGCGGCGCGAACACTAAAATGTGCAAAGGAACCTGTGCATTAACCTAATTCAATACTCCACCTGCCCGTCCCTCACGAATCACTTCATGCTAATAAATAATCTTTTGTTTACCTTCTTCCAAGGACTCGCTTGCTTGAAGCTGTCTTCGGTTACAGCGCTTGGAGTTTAGCCGTCTCGTTCTGTGGGCAGACCAAACACAAACGAGTGTTTATGAATGAGTAATTACTGTGCGGAGCGTGAAAAAAGCCCATCAGTGATTCTGATATAACGGTGCGTGTGTGGTGGGGCCGGGACGCGTTAAAATCACGAGGTGGAGTGCAGTTACGGTCGTGAAGGAGGTATTTTCACACAGGGATTCGTCTCTCGGTCCGGAACGGAGTAGCGCTGCTTGTGCTTGGTTTAAAAATAAATAAATAAACATTTTAAAAAAGAAATATATATATATATATATATATATATATATATATATATATATATATATATATATATATATATATATATATATATATATATATATATATATATATGACCATCACATCAAAACAAAACACTGCACGAACTGGAGCTTTTTATTATCAATGTTGCGGCCTGTCTTTCCAAGAGAAACAAATCGATAAAAGTCTGAACAAAAGGACGTTGAAATGGTTTTTGAAGAAAGCACAGAGACACTCAGTCACACTGGAAGGAGATATAAAACTCTACAGGAGCAAAGAAACTTGTCTTGCTCTGACTTACACGTGTGTGTGCGCGCGTGTGTGTGTGAGGGTACTGTAAATTCACTGTCAGTGTGAGGTTTTACACTCACAACCTTTCACTAAGTACAATGAACAACAGCGCAATGATCTCACCCTGACAACACGTTAGCCACCGACATGTTACGGTATGAAACTGAGGCCTTTATCTACCGTGACATTTTACATAATATAGTCATAAGTTCATATCTAGGTCATTTGAAAACAAACTAGGAGACCAAAAAAAAAAAAATAATAAGCTGCTCGGAATAAAAAGATGCACCCCGGTGTTGGTGTCTTGTGATTCACAGAGGATGTGCACATCCACGCCTAATTCATATGCTAAAACACAGGATGCCTATAGGCCAGTGTCTGGGGGACATTTGAATAAAAGCATCAAAGCATATCCGAGTATGAAAAAGAATTTTGATCAGGTCTTTCAGTGTGTTCTCTCATGCAGTTTATATTTGGCATTCAAAGCGGCGGCCGGGCATTTGTGTCGGCCGATCGTGTTTATCGCAGGTGAAAAGGAAGGAGATCCAAACATGAGAGTCACAAGAGTTGACCGAGTTACAACAATCTGTTCAGTGGGCAGATTTAACCACAAACACGTGCGTCGTCGTCGCCCCCCCCCACACACACACACACGCCCCTTTTATTTTTTGCCACCTACCGCAGCGATGTTCTCCCTGTTCTTCCAATTCATCGAGCTCCAATTAATATATCATCACAGCTGTTGTAAATCAACAGGCCGCTGTGACACATGACAAATCTTTTCAGCTTAAAAAGCTAAACATCATTAATTCAAATCACCTGCTATGGCCTCTGGTGCTAAATGAGTTTACTGAAATGGCTCGTCATTCAATTTAGACAAATGTTCCCTCCTTCTAATCATAAGACCATTTTAGCTGAGGTAGGAGGAGATGGAGGAGGAGGAGGGGGGATGGGGGGGGGGGGGGGTACAGGAAGCATGACGGAGTTTTAGATGGCAGCTGTGCACGCGGCTGCATTTTCACCTTGTAGTCGAATTGCGTGGCTTGTAATAGCTAAACAGATAATTGTCGGAATTGAAAGTGGTGGGGCGCGTGGTAATGGCAGGTTTAAAGCAGCAGGGTGACCGTCGGCGAGGAGCGGGAATTTAAGCTCCTGTATGACGCCGGCTGATGGAGAACAAGAAGGACACGCACTTCCAGTGTGGCCAAGAAGCACGAGGGAGGGAAAGGAGGAGAGACAGGAGAGCCAGCTGAGAGAGTCGGGTCCTGTGGGTGTGTAATAGAGAAGGTAAAGCGAGAGGTCTAGCTAAATGAAGAGTGGAAAGAAGAGGGAAAATGAAGAACAGGGAGGAGCATGTGAACGGGCATGACTGTGAGGGTGTGGGGGTGTGTGTGGGGGTGTGTGTGCGGGGGTGTGTGTGTGTGTGTGTGTGTGTGTGTGTGTGTGTGTGTGTGAGAGCAAGACAGAATCACTTATGATGCATCTTGCAAATCAATTCTGATAATGAACTAAAATAAATAAATAGATAGACAGATAGACACAGATAGACAGAGATAGACAGACAGAGACAGATAGAGAGATAGACAGATAGAGAGACAGATAGAGAGATAAATAGACAGATAGATAGATAGATAGACAGACAGATAGATAGATAGACAGAGACAGATAGATAGACAGACAGAGACAGATAGATAGACAGACAGAGACAGATAGATAGACAGAGATAGAGAGACAGAGAGAGATAGACAGGTAGACAGAGACAGATAGACAGATAGAGAGATAAATAGATACACAGAGATAGATAGGCAGACAGACAGATAGATAGACCGAGATAGAGAGACAGACAGACAGATAGATAGACAGAGATAGAGCGATAGACAGTTAGACAGAGACTGATAGATAGACATAGATAGAGACAGACAGATAGACAGACAGAGACAGGTAGATAGACAGAGATAGAGAGACAGAGAGAGAGATAAATAGACAGATAGACAGAGATAGAGAGACAGACATAGAGACAGACAGGTAGATAGACAGAGATAGAGAGACAGATAGATAGACAGACAGAGACAGATAGATAGACAGAGATAGAGAGACAGACAGGTACTTAGAGACAGATAGATAGACAGAGATAGAGAGACAGATAGAGATAGACAGGTAGATAGAGACAGATAGATAGACAGAGATAGAGAGACAGATAGACAGGTAGACAGAGACGGATAGATAGACAGAGATAGAGAGACAGATAGAGATAGACAGGTAGATAGAGACAGATAGACAGGTAGACAGAGACGGATAGATAGACAGAGATAGATAGACAGAGATAGAGAGACAGACAGGTAGATAGAGACAGGTAGATAGACAGATTTTAGAATAAAATAATGCACTTTTACTTGTTTTTTATGCATAGGAAAATCAGCCGCAAGGGAACACACATCACTATGAGTCAAAACTGCACGAAACTGACAAAAATGCTGAGTATGTGCAATACGTTATCATGACTTTTATAACACACACCAACTTCTTTATTACTCACGCTAACAAGAATCTGAATATAACTGACCATTTTTTTTTTTAACCTTTAATATTTTTTCCCCTTCCAAGTCATGTTAATTAACTTTTTGTAGAAGGCATTTTTTTCGTTATATTATATATATATATATATATATACACACACACACACACACACACACACACACAGTATCTAAAAAACATCTAAGCAGCATGATGGGTTATTTTATCGTATCACACTTATATTCATTGGTTGCCAAGAATGTAACTGATCCCGTTCTAAAATGTAGGTATAGGATCGGTGCTTCACAGGCAACACACTAATGCAGGAAGTGCTGTGTGTTGCATTTCAAGTACCTTGACATGTAGAGCACACCTAGATGATTCTTAGAAATGTTGGTCTTTATGGTGTTCGTGGAAAGTTTTGAATGCCTTGATGATCTTAAACAACTCAAGTGAGAAATGCTTGTGTTTACAACGCATTGTTTTCACAGAACTACCAAATCCAGGAAGGTGCTAAACTGAAAATCTTCATCCAGTACTTTGGTCTGTTTCCGAAACACAGCTAAACGCTAGGCCCTGCAGTGACATCTAATCTAATCATGAAATAAAAATAAAAATAACAACAATCATCATCATCATCATCTGTCTTTTCAAAAGTGGGTGCATGGTGTACATACGCATGAATATTAACCATCTCTCTTTAAAAACCCAAATCCTGAAGAGGACCATCAGTGAAGGCCTACTCTTCAGCATCCACATTTACATCATCACAGTAGCCAAAACACACACTCCATGGATGGACTGGCACTCAGCGGGAGAAAAAAAAACAAGCTGATCGCATCAAAAAGGCCTCCACGGTCATTCTGAACGCCTCTTCAGTCGATCTAATGGACGTTCTCCTCCCTCACTTCACCAGCAACATAAGAGCGCATGAATATTTAGCGTCGAGTTAGGCCATTAATTGCTCGCGCACGCTTCAATCCCTGGCTACTTCTGGCCCGGGACGTTTGTGAACTGTCTGGCACTCATTAGCATATTAACTTATGCAAAACTTAATCACAGCCAATAGGCTGACCTGAGCTCCTCCCTCACGCGCAGGGCTCAAAACGTACGCTATTCAGAGGCACTGTTTCATAAATAATCCACCAGCAACACTTAGGGTGTACATCTTACATAGAGCGATTCGTTCAACGAAAGACGGGTCTAAATATCAAATTATACATAGTCATAAAGACTGATAGAAGAACAGAATTTGTGCCGTTTTCATTAAAGCGCACCTATTATGGTTTTGAAGCGTGCCTAATTTTGTTTTAAAGGTCTCCTACAATAGAGTTACATGCGTACAAGGTCAAAAACACTTTAATGTGCTCATAATTTAAATTGCAGCATTGCCCCCCCCCCCCCCCCCCCGTTCTAAACTCCTCTATCAGAGAGTATACTCTGCTCTGATTGGTCAGATGTCCCAGTCTGTTGTGATTGGTCTACTGCTATCAGCGTGTGTCAAAAAGGAAACGCCCACTACCGTAACGACTTTCAGCTCCGTCTGTTCGCGAGCAGCCGATGAATTAGCAGCCAACTGTTACAAACCTACGTAGGTTAGTACAGGAAGTAAAGTCTGGAATCACTAACGACTCGATTCAGCTGTTCAGAATCGGTTCGTTCTTTTGGGAGTCGATAACTCCGTTTGTCGCGCGCTTTGATTTTTGAAACTTTGCAGACTTTTTACATTCACAAACAGCTCGATAACACACTACATGAAAGGTCATATTTGAAAAACCATAACAGGTGCACTTTAAAAAAAATAAATAAATAAATAATAAAAAAAACAAACACGATGATGGGTAAGAACAAGGAAGGACTAGTGCACGGTGGTGGTCCTCGGCCCGGATGCGGACCAGCGAAAGGATTTCAGGGAATCGAACTACTTAGGAACCAGGCCGCGATGTGTTTAACACATACACCAGCTCGGCTTCGGTAGCACATCCTCCGGTGCGTCTGATTCAATCGGGTAGCTCATCGAAGCAGAAACTAAACTACAACGCTAAAGGCAATAGGTCAGAAAGTGAAGAATTTTCACACGCGCATATATATATATATACACACACACGTTTTCCATTTTATTCGCGCTTTCCGACTCGGAATGGGTTGACTTGGCTTGTTTAAAATAATAATAATAATAATAATAAAAATAAATAAATAGATTTAAAAAATCGACAACGAAAGCAGAATGTTTAAAAGATGATCGGCTGGATAAGTACCCGTCTATTCTCCGCTTCAACTTCAAAGCAGACGCGTCTCATCTGTTGAGTCTGTGGTGTTAGTCAAAATGGTAAAAACGAAGTGCCACTACAAAACAAAAAACGCAACCGCTTTGAACTGTCTTTGGCTATTTATAGACAGAAACTAATCGTTAATGGGTAAGCAGTAAAAGGTAACTGTTGTGATTCAGTCTCAGACAGTGTGACAGGTCGAACCGAGAGAGAGATAGAGAACGAGATAAAGAGAAAAAGTAAAGAATGAGAGAAACAAACTGAAAGTGAGTCAGGGATGGTGTGTGTGTGTGTGTGTGTGTAAGAGAGATCTATATTCACTTGGTCTGTATATGTGTGTGTGAGAGAGATCTATATTCACTCGGTCTGTATGTGTGTGTGTGTGTGTGTGCTTAAGGTGTGTGCGCATGATACTTTCCAAGCCACTGTCTCTGTTCTGAAATACAGGAAAGTTTAATGTGTGAGTCACTTTGAAACAAACACAACTGTTTACAAAAGACTGTCAAAATGGCTGAATGCACCAAAGACACACACGCACACACACTTACTACACAGACGCACGCTCCTGTTCTCACCACGGCCTCTCACACTCTCCCTCGCTCTCTAGAAACTTTATTAAGCAAGTATGAATGACGCCAGCCGGCTCGAGCTGGTAAACAAAAACACCCATCAATAAATCATATTTTCCCCCCTTCGGTCTTTAGCCTCGGCATTCCGGCATTGTGTCTCACGCCCACGTTTACAGTAAACAGGAGGGCTTTCTGACACGCAAACAGACACAAATACCAATTAAACCCATGCTCCGGTCAAGCCCGAGAGAGGCAGAAGTGCAGTCTGCTGAATGTCAGCCTGTCTGAGCCTGGAGATTTTTTCGAAGCTACCCTGCCTTTTTGCTGAGCTTAGAACAAAGTACACAGAGCGTCTACACGCACGCACGCACGCACACACACGCACACACAGCTGCCTTAATACCAAGGAAAAGGAATTTCACTCCTGTCCCAAAACAAACAAAGCTGTTGCATTTCTTTACACTACTCCGAAGTTAGCAGGACTGAATAGGGCATTATTCCACTCTGTCAGACAAACGCGTTTGAGTGAAATCATCCGAAAGGTAAAGGAAAAGCTAGCCTTCTTTTTGTGAGCAAGTGAACTGTGAGGATTTTTGCTCCCCCGGTGTGGACAACGGTCAGGCAAGGGTAGCTCTCGGTTCTCATGCAGTCATTCAAACTGTATGAAGGAAACACAGAGACAGAGAGAGAGAGAGAGAGAGAGAGAGAGAGAGAGAGAGAGTGTCTATGAGTAAAAGAGATGGAGAGGGAGACAGACAGAGAGAAACCCAGAGCCCAAAAGTATGAGAGAGAGGGGGGGGGGGGGGGGGGGGGGGTGTCCTACTGTATCAGGACAGATGTAGTCCTGTTCATAAACCCAAGACCTCATTGGGGTAAATAAATAAATAAATAAAAAGGAGACAAGCACACTATAGTCAGGTCAGATTTATGCAGCGGTAAAGTGAGCTCTGGGGGAACGCAAGTCAATAGGCTTTACAGTCTGAGCCATGATAGCACTACTTTACTCTGCCCACTGTTTAAACCTGCCACACACACGCACGCACACGCGCGCACACACACACACACACGATCGGCAGCTCAGCGGCAGACAAATCTCAATGAATGGCTGAGAGAAAGGAAAAAAGTCACAGAAAAAAGCAAGACGCCTCAGTAACTCACCCATGTACGTGGCAGAACCTTACGACTCAAACACTCCACACGTCACTTGTCCTGTAACTCAACCTAATCTTTTCGCATTTCCAGAAAGAAAAACTCTCCGAGTTGCAGTCTGGAACTCTGTAGCACAGATGACAGGAGTGTGTGAACACGGCAGCCTTTCCCATACACGCTCTCCGTCTCTCTTACACACATACTCGGTGTTTTTTTTTTTTCTTTTCTCTCTTTCCCCCTTCTCTCGCTCTCTCTTCACAGAGACTGGAGGTATGTGGTCTAAACACAACAAAAGCCAGAGCCAGAGCCCGAGATTAAATATGCAGGAAGAGGGCCCCCCCTTTGCATAAACACAAACACTCAGCAAATGAAGTGCTGGCAGAAGTCACGCTGCTGCTTGCTGGGACACTTCCTACCTGGGCCGCTCGGCATCGAGCAGTCCCAGACTGCGCTCGGAGTAGCTCTGCCTTACACCAGAACGTCTAGCTTAGAGAATAACATCGGCTTTTGCTGATTGGCACGGAGAAACCGAGAGCAAATTTTATCTGCTTACAATTACTACAATTAATAGGTAGCTGTTTTAGGCCTGAGCGAAGAGTTTAAGGATCAGCTCCCACATCCGCCTCCTAGTGGACAAGCCAGGAACACAAGTCAGCGGAGGGTGAAGTGAAGGACGTAAGCGGTTCATAAAAGAAAATAAGGGGTTCATAAAAGAATACACTCTTTGCCCTCTATTCTCTCTCTCTCTCTCTCTCTCTCTCTCTCTCTCTCTCTCTCTCTCCGGGAAGTGCCAGTCTTACTGTCTGAAATGCAGACAGAGGCTGAGCCCACATGAGCAAAGTCATGTGGAGAACTGAGTCTAGCCTTACACTCTCAAAGACACCTACTGATACACTTAGCCAGATGTCAACTGCAAAGCTCCCTCCACTGGAGCACGGAGACGGAGAGAAAGAAAGCAGAGCAAGAGCGAGGGAGTGGGGGCAGGAGAAAGAAAACCGAGTTAGTGAGAAAGAAAGATGAAAAAAATAAATAAATAAAGTGTTGGGGGAGCGAGATATCTGACGGATAGAGTGGGAGCATCAGAAAGAGCAGGAGAGAGTGAGAGAGATAGAGAAGGAGAGAGAGAGAGAGAAGGAGGCTCTCCTTAAAATAAACAGGGCGTCACGTTTCAAAGGCAAGGGGAGACACAGACATTCCATTGTTCAGGCCAATTATCAGAAGAAAATAACAACAGATGGTCTCAGAAAGGTCAAAGAAGGAGTGAGTGAGTGAGTGAATGAGTGAATAAATGAGAGAGAGAGAGAGAGAGAGAGAGAGAGAGAGGGAGCGAGCGCTGGAGAACAGATGATGAAATGTGAGAGTGAAGCAGTATGACTGGGGGTGGGTTCAATCTGAATGGTCGTAGGGCTCGATACGCCAGATGTGCACTCCTGTACAGGACCGTTAAACACGTCCACGCTCTCAGTCTGTCTCTGCTGCCTGCCAACAGCTGAATACCTCTGCCATCATCCTACCCCGGATATCTCACCCTGTTTCATCGTCACTTAGCTGCGTGATGATGTCAGAACTCGCGGCATGAAGTGCTGACCTGTTCGCTTCCGCGTGCGCAAGAATCTTTCATTATCGGTGCAAATACACGGCAGAGAATGCAGCTGCTCCTGTTTGGCTGAATTACAGACCAAGAAAACAGACATTAGGAAACATCCTGGGAGGGTTACACATCGAGGTTAGGACGTGCATGCAGATTTTCTTAAACGCGTCAATACTTGGAAGTTTACACGAAAAGCACAGAAAGTGCTGGCGTTTCTTCCCCCGGTGGGGGAGCTGCAGATTGTTTATCGTCTTAGCATCTTTTTTTTTTTTAAGTTGCAAGGACTAAATTGTCTGGAGCCCCGGCACATTCTGGATAAACGTGCGTGTGTTGGAGAGCCGGGGGGGCGGGGGGGGCTCCTCTCAGGACACTGAGATGTCTTCAGATTGTGGCGCACAAAATCTGCCCATCCTCTTCAGATGAGAGAAGGGCAGAAAGTTTTCGTTTCATTAACTCAAGACTAAAGCGTAATTATCTCCCAATGGACATTAATCACTTACACCAGGCTGGTGGAACTGAAAGAACGGGCTTTCCTCCTCACCCGTCTAAGTGACTCTACTGTCTCTCTCTCCCTCTCGCTGGATTGTGGGGGGTGCAGCTTTGAATTAGGTGTGCTGTAGAGCGTTAAAGTCTCTCTGTTATCCACCCTTACACTCTCACACGTGTCAGGGCAATGCCTTTCGCTCCAGCCTCCACAACGCACTATCGCTTTAACTTGACTAGCATTAGGTGTGATCGTTCTCTAGGTCAGTTTAAAAAAAATAAATAAAAAGGGAATAATCAGACACGGGTCCAATCCGAATCCAGTTCGACTGCAAATGTAGATCTCGCGCCTTTTAATCGCGTTAAACAGTATTTTCACAACAACAGAGCATGGATTATTGTGACACTGTGAGATTGGGAGGTAGCCAGAAGGTTTTCTATGTATGATTGTTCAAACGGCTAACAACTGTGTAAAAGCACTTCTAATGCTAACGTCACCTCCTCAGATGACAAACTCCCTCAAGGGTTTGCTGCATAGCAATAAGAAAGCCCTTGATTTAATTAGCTTATAAAAATAACTGCCATTAGCACTATCTAGTATGTGTGTGTGTGTGGGGGGGGGGGGGGGGGGGGGAGTGTTAGAGCACTACACTGAGAGAGAGAGAGAGAGAGAGAGAGAGAGAGAGAGGGGACAAAATATCTCACTTCTGGAAGTGGGAAGACAAAGCTGCAGCTATGATAAGGGAAGATCACGGGCCAAACGTCGAAACCGGGGTCGAGTTAATTAGACTATTGTCATTTTAATCAGGCCAGTTTCTCGGCTAGCCCTTCCTCAAAGAGCCAGGCAAGCGCTTTAAACGCCACGCTTAACACTACTTTAAGGGGTTCTGACTTACTTGTGTGTGTGTGTGTGTGTGTGTGTGTGTGTTTCCACAGCCTTGCTCGACTAATGAGGCGCAGCACAGAAACAAAGCCCCTGAAGTATCACCAGCGGAAACCCCTGCTCATTTCTCTGCTCGACTGAAAATCATTTAAATATCACATTTTTGAAATCATTCCTCATTCCCTGGCTATCTACTGATGAAAAGTAGCGCTTTATGCTTGGCTTAAGACCAGCGTTGTAATGCGATACTAGCTTAAGCAACGTACTGTTTGGGGGCTGATTAGGGAAATTTACCTGAAGCAAAATGTGCAGTCAGTTTTTTTGTTTGTTTTTTTTTTTTTGGGGGGGGGGGGGGGGGGCTGGCACAACACAGCTCTGCAGGACAAACACCAGTGGGAATGTACAGTAACTCCACATTAGAGCTGGAACATATGACACTGTGATATCAATGACAGGAGGAACGATGCCACGCTATGCTTTTCCTGACAAATCACAGATAGTTCAGTGTTTTTCATAAACAATCAGACGTTATAAAATGAAGACTGGATGCACACATTTAGCTCTGGATTTACTTTTAGCACTAAAATGTTGCACTGTTGCACGGGTTTTCCGTGTAAAGTAAGTTCTTTTCGGAGCCGTTAACAGATAAAAGTACTACCGGGCTCTTTTTTCGTGGATGATTGAGCGTCTTCTGTGGTGTACGGTAAAACTTGGACAGGATTTGTATCTTCCTGACTGTAATAAAGCGGAAACATTTAACAGCGTAAGAGTTCTGAAAGATAATGCCCACATACACTACTTCAGGTGCAAAAATAAGTGCACGCTTGCATGCAGTACATCAAGGCAATACAATAAGAGGTGAGTGAATGACTTGTGGTGTTTTTCCACATGTAGTCCACAAGATCCAAACCCAGTTCGCTTAAAGTGAAGCAGCCGAACGTGACCTCAGTCCTTTTGGTGTTCGCGATACAGGAGAACCCGGTTTGTTTGTTTGTTTTGGTCCTCTTCAGGAATGAAGCGATCTCGAGACCCTTTCTTGCTCACACCACGACATCATAAGAACTCCGACTCCAGCTCGCACCCAAAATGTCATCCGAGTCGTGTAGATTGTTCATCAACTGCGACATGCTGAAGAAGCCATTTCAGAAACCTTAAGATGCCACAAATCCACCATGAGATAAATAGCATACAAGTGGACGGCGTTCAAAACAACCGCAACCCTGCCAAGAAGTGGACATCCTCCTTAAATTTCCCCAGAGCCACTAGGAGAATGATAAGAGGTCAAAGTTCATCCAAAAATAATTCACAGATCTATAAACCTTGTTAGCTGCCTCTGAACAATGTAGTGCATAGATCAACAGGAATGGCACCTACGCAGGGACGACTGTGAAGTAGCCTAATTTGAAAAAACAAAAAAGAAGCCTGAGGAAGGCTGTTCTCTAGGTAGACACGTACAAACTGAACTCATTGGGCGCAGCATGCAATCACGATTATCAAGAAGATTTTTTTGAGAAGAACGTGAGCGGAAAAATGACCCTAAAAGCATTAGACCTTCACTAGACCTCACAGAGCTGGCCGAGTTTTGTAAATAATAACGGGGGCAATCCCTCCAGCAGGATGTCACAGACTGTCGATCGGTTATAGGGGTGTGGCGGTTACGCCGTGTGACGTTACCGCTGATACAGGTGGCGCCACGGTTCACTGACCGAAAAGGGTTACCGCACAAGGAATTGGTTCAAACCAAAAATAATGACCACACTGAAGGCTTCGAGAACGTCTACGCATATATGCGTAATAAACAGATAACTGCCGTTTTCCACCTCCATGTTGAGCTGGAGAGGAAACCCCTAAACTTCCCTCAGATGGGATCTAAATCCACAAAGATCGTTTTTCATCTCTTTATTCAACTCGATCCAAAAATAGGGATGAAAGAACAACGGCTCCAGACTCGTCCACGTCGGGACTGCTAGCAGATCCGTCGGTATGAACTGCTCCGCCACCCCATCAATATTTTAGCGAGCCTTAATATTAATCTGATCAGAAATTAACACCGTTCAATTATTCAAGGCACACAAATCAATTATTCAATAAAAAGAATGATCAGCTAATGAGGGAACGTCATACACCTCAAAAGATACCCCCCCCCCCCCCCCCAAATATATGGATGAAACATCATTTCATCCAGAAGAAATAATTACCATCCTCAGTACGAGTGCATCTGATTACCAAACCTGAAAATACCAATATGAAGCACATTTCTAAGAAGGTGGAATCTCTGAAAGAGAATTATACTTAGAAAGCTAAAAATAAAAAGAAACACCGAGGGTTTTTTTTTTTCCCTTTCACACAGAAAAATGCCCAAAAAGAGCTAATCTGTGCATCAGACAAACTTTCCTACAGTCTTAACGAGGCAGTAAAGCATCATACGCACTTTCATTTGCTATTGATGTCCTCCGTAAGAAGCGTAGATCGGACTGTTTCATCTCCAAATCAATCTGGCCTGCCACGAGCACTGCAGGGTTTACCTCATAGTCATCTATACCGCCTATACAGTACACACGTCCTACAGGAAAAGCTCTCTTTTTCATTTTAATCCACATCATTAAATCTCTCAAACTGGAATTTTAAATATGAATGGACGGTGCTGCTTGAAAGTTTGCGAACCCTTTAGAAATGCTGCATATTTCCGCTTAAATACGACCGAAAACCTCAGATTTTCACACCTAAAAGTCCCGGAAGAAGACAGAGGGAACCCAGTGAAACAAATGAGACAAAATGATTATACTTGGTCTCGTATTTATTGAGGGAAATGATCCAATATTACATATCCTTGAATGGCAAGAAGTATGTGAACCTCTAGGACCAGCAGTTAATTTAACGGCGGGATTAGAGTCAGGTGTTTTTAGTCCGTGGGCTCAGGCGTGAGTGAGCGCGCGCCCTGTTTTATTTAAAGAACGGCGATCTACCAAAGTCCGGGCTTTACAACAAGTTTGTGGAAGTGTATCACGGCATGGACAAAAGGAGATTCCTGACGACCTCTGGGAAAAGGATTTGCAGACGCTCATCAGGCCGGGAAAGGTTACAAAGCCATCTCTGATGATGTTTTTCTTCACATTTATGCAGATACATAGAACATCCTAAAGGGTTCGCAAACTTTTCAAACACCCCTGGATAAACACCATTCCTCTCACATTGAATATAAAAGCACCCAGCCTCTTTTGAATCCCTGTTCGGCGATGTCTTTCTTTATCGCATGATTAGAAACAAAACCAATTTTTGTGTGCAGTCTGTGCTTTTGGGGGGGTGGGGGTTGGGTGGGGGGCAAAATGGATATAGATATTTCATTCAGATGTAAAGTTGAGACAGATAACCAATTAATCAGGTGGGTGGACAATGACTCAAGCCAAGTGTCCTGCACCAGTTCCTGCCTTCAAATGATTCATTGTGCAGCATATAGAACAGAATTAAAATAGAAAAAAAAAAAAATCACTGGGTCCCCTTAATTACAATTTTTCTTGATGCTCACTATACGTTACCGATTTCTCCTACACGCACTACCTCTCATCTTTTCCTCTCCATCGTACTCTTTCTCCAAGTAAATCAGCTCTCTGTCTCTCAATTTATTCCCCTTTTTCACCCCTCTGTCCCCCCCCCCCAGCCTCCCCCCTCCCCTGTCAAACACACACATCGAGAACAGTTTGTTTTCTTTGGGTGCGACATGCTGCGTGAGAGAGGAGACTTTAAATAAATATCTGCCCAGCATGTCCACAATACAGCCCGTTGTTTTAAAAAAAAAAAAAAAAAAAAAGCGGCGAGAAACGATGAGGCATGAAGGGTCATAGCCAACGTTATGGAACTCTGAAGACATAGCATGAGGGTATTCTCACTAATCCAAACGTGGAAAAAAAAACACTTCCAGAAAACATTCACACCTGCGCCACTATCAGTCACGCTTTTATAGTTAAAAAAAAAAAAAAAAAAAAAAAACCCCATCAAAAGTAAGGCCGTTTAAGAAATATACATATGTAGATGAATACAGTGAAGTCAAAGGAGCAGGTAAGAAGCTTTCATCATGAGGACAACTCACCAAGACGCAAGATCAGGTTCAGTAACCATTCAGCTGTTTCTACTGCTATCACTTTGCAGGAAGTTATCCATTTCCAGTCCTGCCGTCAAATCTACACCAACAAATAACACTGCATGCAAAGCAGCGCTCTCAAATTGTTTTTAGTCCGGATTTGAATATTTAAATACAACATTTTAAATCAAGATATTTGCTAGCAATTTCCATACATGTGCCAGCTGCTCACTGCCTGATAGTGGTTTGCATTAGGTCCCAAAACTCCCTCACTCTCCCACACACACACACACACACACACACACACACAATCACACAGTAAACGACACACTAGAAATGCTACGAGTGTGTATTAGTTGCTGGAATTGCTGGGCAGTTACACATGCAGGGGACTCTTCCAGTATGAGTAGGTACGACTCAGTCCACCCCCACACACATATACACACACACACACACACACACACACACACACACACACACACACACACACACATACACACACAGAGAGAGAGAATTTCACCAGAACTAACTACACTGACATAATTTGCATAAACTCTAGTTTTTTTGTGCTGATTTCTATAAAATAACATGTTCCCCCTCAAAAGCAAACAAATCTTGGAGTTCCTGGAAAATGACTCTTTAAAATGGCACAAACTTCTGCCAAGTGTTTTATTAGTGTTTTTTCTAGCCCTTCCTTGAGCATCCTGTTAAGAACATGCGCTTTTTTTTTTTCTTTCCCCTCAGTAGGACAGCCCACGATTTGCTTACAGGACTGAAAGAGATGGTGAGATTAAACAGGGCAAGATGTACTGAACAAAAAACCCTTGGGAGAGAGAGAGAGAGAGAGAGAGAGAGAGAGAGAGAAAGGGAGAGGAGAGAAATGCTTCTGAACAGAAATGGACAGGGAATGAGAGGCTGTGATCTTTGGGTGAGAGATTCTGACTTTTTGACCTTGAAAAAAAAAAAAAACACAACCACTCGAACCACACGCTGTATATTAGAATACTGAAGCCACAGATGCAAGACAAGATGTCTGAGCGGGGCTTTCTTTGCTGTTAAAACTTGCCATAAAATGTTCGATACTCAACACACTGGTCATCCAAAATCACGGACGGGTCAAACGCTTTGAGAGAAAGGTTTACCGTTTTCACTTCTCAACAGAAACTGGGTACTCGAACTCGACAGCTCTATGTGGACTCTCATGTTTAACGGAGTCGCACCGTGAGTTTTTAATGTTTTCCTTTGGTTTGGGTGTGTAAATGTTCATAGGTTTGTGCATGTATAAGACCTGCAAAGTCACAAAGCTCACAGTCTCCCCCAAAGGGATTTATTTTAGCGGAGTTCAGATATTACTTCCGGAACACATCTACATCACGCCGTGCACTAGCGGCGTAATCCCGTCCAAAGCTAGGCGCAAAGAAATGTATGAGCAATGTCGTGGAGACACTGTATGTTTCGGTGCGAAAGCAAAACCCCTTTGTTTAACCTTCCGAAAGCGGACGGAATTAGGAATCGGCGGTTACTGTTCATTTATAACACTGTTCCTGAGCAGTACAACCCAAACGTCTGCTTGTGCACAGCGCGTTTTATGGAAGGCAGCTTCCTGAACCTGCGCAAGTACAACGCAGGCTACACACAAAGGCTCCTCCTGAAAAGCGCGGCGATGCACACTGCGCACGGACAATCTTGTGCTTCTGAATCAGAACCTGCAAGTGTGTTTGATTATTTTATGAAATATCTGCTACTGGCTGTCCAAATGCCCCGTTTTGTGCTGTGGCTAATTACTCAGTTGCAGATCTCTGCCAATGTGCTTGCTAAAGTTCGCTAAGTTGCATCAAGTGTTTGTATGTTGGTGGTCCGACAGAGACGTAGATTGTAGTTGCTGTCGTGATTGTATCTTGGAACGTTTATATCGATCGAATCACAAGGATCTTAGCTTTCCAAAGGTATATCGCAGGAGTACCCGTGTACACACAGACACTGTGTAGATAGCATAGTTTTGCACTTAACAACGCTGGTGGGCCGTCGGAATTTACGTCGTATCTGAAAGGTAAGAGAGTTACAAAATAAAAACTTCCCACGGTGAAACGTTCCGCTCAAGTCGTGTTTGCGGAGTTAGTTCCGCTTGATCATCCGCATTTTCGGAATCTGACTAGGGCTCAAACTGATACGGTAAAACCCGATGACGTTGCTTAGGAGCTTAGAATTGCTTTAGAAGTCTTGGAGGCTGAAGCTAACCCGAGAGGCATTACATTTCTGACACACACTTGAGGTTTTGGGCCAATCACAACGCAAACGGGTCAGCTGACCAATCAGGGCACTTTGGGCTTTTCGGAAGGAGGGGCTTTGAAGAATCGGGGCATTTCAGGCAGCCTGCGAATAGAGTTACTGCAACAATGTACAGCATGTGACAAATAAAGTGTTTTTTGAACATTAAAGCATGGTAACCTATTCTATTACACCCAATAAACAAAAGAATGAACGTTTAAAAACAGTTAAAAATCATATGACATGACCCCTTTAAGGCCTATAACACTAACCTAACAGAAGCAAGCCTTTGGCTAATATTTTGCCTATTATACACTGCAGTGCACTCATCAGTTTCATCAGTGTTGTCACTGCACACACAGCGGGGGAATAAGTATTGAACGCGTCAACATTTATTTCAGTAAATATATTTCCACTGAGGTTATTCACATGAACTTTTCACCAGACATCAGTATTCACTCAAAAATTCTGGAAATATAAAGAATTCACAACATTAAAGTCCATAAATAAAGTTATGTGTGATAAAGTGGAATGACACGGGAAAAAAGTATTGAACACATTAAGAAAAAGCAGTTCTCCAAGGCAAGGTAAGACAAGGAACCAGCTGAAATCTGTAAGTAAATATACCCCCTATCTGTGCAAATTAATATCAGCTGGGTTAGTACATTGATGGTCTATAAAAAGGTTTTTTGTTACCAAGGTGTCACACAAGAATCATCTCATGATGGGTAAAAGCAAAGAGCTCTCCCAAGATCCTCACACCCTTATTGTTGCTAAACATGTTGATGGAATTGGATACAGATTTATCTCAAAACTTCAGAATCTTCCAGTAAGCACCATTGGGGCCGTTATCTGGAAGCAGAAGCAACATCACTCTATTAAATTAATTTCAGTTAGCGTGTTCAATACTTTTTACCTGTGTCATTGCTCTTCATTATAATAACTTCATTTATGAACTGTAATGTTTGGATTTCTTTATATGTGTGGATTTCTTGAGTTAATACCGAAGTCTGGAGAAAAGCTCCGGTGTCTGATGTTTCCGCTCCCAAAGGCACTGTGACCAATCTAATCAGTATGCTTCAGATAAAGATTGCTGCTCCATTTTGTTGACACACTGCACTTAAAAAAAAAAAAATATATATATATATATATATATATATATATATATATATATATATATATATATATATATATATATATATATATATATATATATATTTTTTTTTTTTTTTTTTTTCCATATTCATGCATTTAACGTGTTCATGATCAATCATTATGAACTACAATATGTGCCAGTACATAAAAGACAACAGGGACAGTTTGTTTAATTGAATTTTTCTCAGGCATCTGTGTGACACGGTCTGCCCCATGTGCTATTGGGCAGAACAGTGCAGCAGCGTGGCCGCACGGATGGCACAGTGTGACAGAAAAAAGCAAGAGAAAGTAGTAAAGGGAGACAAAAGGAGAAGAACAAGCCATAGGAAAGGAACAGAACAAAATGCATAGCAAGACAGTGATGACAAACAAGAGGAAAGAGGGAAAGGCAGGCAGCACACCTGTTGTGAGTGTCTGTATCTAAAGCAGCGTACGTCTCCTCCGCCTGCGTGTTCAGAAACCGTGCCGTGGGATTAACAGGGCCGGGAGGAGAGTCTTCAGACATGGACAAAAAAAAAAAAAATAAATAAAGAAAAAAAAAAAACCACACGCACCGACAGGGCGAGAGGAATGAATACAGGGTGAGGCATAAATGGTGAGACTGACACTACAGTCAAGAGAAATGATGGGAAAACATGGTTTGTGTGTGTGTGTGTGTGTGTGTGTGTGTGTGTGTGTGTGTGTGTGTGTATAGACTTAGGTATGATGTCAGACAACTCTTAGCCTAATGCACTACACTGTGGATGTATATGCACTTATATATGTTTAAAGTTTTCTTAATATACACACTGAAAGCTTGCTAACTTGCACTGCCTTGCTAATGGAATGATTTTAGACACAATAGCTTGCGCTGGGACCCTTTCTGTCTTCCGTAATGACTGAATGAGAAATATAATTTAATTCCATCAATCTATTTAAAGACGTTTTTCATGTTCTTATATAGAGTCGTGAATAAAGCCTTCTTATTCTTCTCGCTGTTGCGTCTCCAACCTATGAGGAGCAATTATGAGTTCTGCGAGAGCTTTTAAAGAAAGTGGTAAGCTATGAGCAAGACGTTAAAGATAGGGCATTAGTCTGGACTCGCACTGAACGTGAAAAACCACTTCCAATTAAGTAAGGTGGATATGACTGGAGAAAAGACCAAAAAAAAAAAAAAAAAAAAACCACACATGACCAGATCATTGTAATAGGTAGGAAGCCGGTGAAGGTAAGAAAGAAAAAAAAAATTTACACCAACAAACCTGCAAAATGCAGAGAAACCCAACTGTTAGATTATTTATAAGAGCTCAACAATAAACCTACAGTTTATTTACACTGTTTGGGATTAGTGTACTACACACCATACGATAGCTCAGAAGTTCATTCAAAGCCATGCCCTGTTTATCAGATTCATATTTCTAAATGAGGATTTGAGCCAAACTTCACCATATTGACTTTCATATCAGTGAATAGTATCATATCTCTGCCCCGACATGAAATTGTGTAGTGGGAAAAATGACAAGACATCGATTTCCATAAGTTTCATAAGCATAACTGACTATGTAAATACGACTGATTTCTTACGGGGGCGGGGGAAAAAAGTAGCCACGCAGCTTATTTGCATGATCAAATGACACCATTTACATTCATGTTTTCCATTTACTATTAATTTGTTAGGTGCGCAGCTCTGCGAGCACGTCTGACTGGTAGAGTGGCTTCTTTCAAAATAAATTATGCCTGTGGCTGTAGACATCGGCAGGGCTCTTTTGGGTGGTTTCAGAGCTCCTGAGACCCTGGTGCAATTCTGACAAAATAGTGGGATACAGATGTAAGGCTTTAAATAAGTTCAGTACACACACGCACACACACACACAGAGCACACACAATAAAGTATATAGAAATACGATGAACCCTTCTGTAGAACGTTCTATGCTTACGTTAATACATTATAACCTATCAAAACATATCGGGAGGAAGATCATACATTGGGCATTTTTCTTTCCGTTTTTGCAGTGATGCCTACAACAACAAATCTTAAATGAGTCACAAGTCAAGACTTGCTTATTTCTGAACTAGAGTGTGGTGTTGATGATGTTGCAGAGTGCTCTGAGACCGGTGTGACTCAACAGGAGATAAGAAGGATGCGCGTTTCTTTTCGTATGAACTGCACTCAAATTCAATCACCACCACCTTCACTTTGACTAATATACTGTATATTTTACTCAGAACAGAGAGCATCAGGTTTGAGATAATAACTAGGGAATGGCCCTAAACAGGCCATAATTGCAAAATGGCAAATGTCCAGAAAAAGAAAGAAAAGAAAAACCACACATGTATGCGCATAATAGTCTGAATAGAATTCATCATCTTGATTTTGACAAGCTGCATACCTTAAAACTAAGTGGTGTTATTTATTTCTGGCCGAGGCAATTTTCGGGAGGTGCGTTAAGAATTTGTGCGACGTTTTAGCTGATCAAGTCACTGGACTGTGGAGTGCTGTTCCACATACGACGACATTATTCGAACCACAATACTGGGGTAAAACATTTACCTGACGAGTCCATCCTCCGAAGCAAATGTATGACGGGAATTATTAGAATAATTACGTAACGGATAATGTGGTGAATCCGCATTGGCGTTCGTGCCAACGGACTCAGATTCACTTAGTCAAACATTATTGAAAACAAAACACCAGTACTAACTACACATCCTCTCAAGCTCTGTCAGGTTTAATGGGAACCATTTGGAACAGTTTTTTTTTTTTTTTTTAAATAAATAAATATACCTCTATATCTTGCTGCATTTCCTTCTACCGTGACCAGTGCTCCAGATCCTGATGCTGGAAAACACTGCCACGGCATGATGCAACCACCACCATTTATGGCCACTATGCCATAAAGCCCAGATCGACGGAGTGTGGCACCGATAGGTGACCTTCTGCAAGTTTCTCCCATCTCCACACATGATCTTTGGAGTTCAACCAAGGTCTCTCACCAAGGTTCTTCTACCCCAATTGCTCAGTTTGGCCGGGTGGCAAGCTCAAGTAAGAAACTTGGTTGTGCCAAACTTCTTCCTTTTAACAATTAATTATGGAGCCCGATGTGCTCTTGGGATCCTTCAATGCGGCAAAATAATTTTTGTCTGAGCCAGTTCCTCTGACCTCATGGCTTCGTTTTTGCTCCACCAGTTAGACCTTATATAGACAGGTGTGTATGCATCCAAATCCTGTCCAATCAACTGAATTTGAAGTGTAGAAACAGCTCAAAGATGATCCAGAGAACTGGGATTCACCGGAGCTAAGTGTCATACACACACAGACACACACACATTTCAGTATAGATTGTGGCATGATTGCTGTTGTGGTGCCAGACAGGCTGATTTGAGTATTTCAAAAAGTGCTGGGATTTTTCACACTCAACAGTCATATCTGTCATTATACACATACATACATGCACACAGTATTACTGTTCAAAAGACTCTCTCACACTTGCTTATTTAAAGTGGGCTGTTACATAATATGTTGCTTTCGTTAATGATATACCGACTTTTTTGTTGAAAAAGTGATGCTTGGAAAGAAATGTTTTTGTACTGCCTCGGTAATGCACAACTCATAAAATAAACATCTATAACAAATTGGAAAATCTTAATCATATATTAAAACGTCATTTTAGATACTTGGTTACAGACCCTTCGCAGGCGACGACCGCCTGAAGTCTGGAACCCACAGCCGGCGCCAGGCGCTGGGTTTCTTCCCTGGCGATGCTCTGCTAGGCTTTTAATGCAGATGTCTTCGGTTCCTGTTCAGTTTATCCTCCAGCATGTGAAATGCTCGATTGAATTCAGGTCAGGTGATTGACTTGGCCATTCCACTTCTTTGCCTTAAAAAAAAATAAGTCTTGCGTTGCTTTCGAAGTATGCTTCCAGTCACTGTCCATATGCACTGTGAAGCATCGCCCAGTGAGTTCTGAAGCATTTGGCTGAATGTGAGCAGATAATAGACCTGTACACCTCAGAATTCATCTTTCTGCTTTCGTCAGCAGTCACGTCATCACCACCCAGTTCCACTAGCAGCCATAAATGCTCATACCATAAGATGAGGTGATATTCTCCAAGTAGTTCCTGGGAATTCTTTTGTAATCCGCCACAGTTCTTTCCTGTGTTCACCTGGGCCTTTTGGTGATCCTGAGCTCACCAGTGCATTCTTTCTGTTTAGAAATGTACCAAAAAGAGTTGATCCACACCAAAACGTTAATGCTGGCAAACCTGATGGGTTTGTTTAGAATTTTCAGCCTAATGGTGGCTCGCTTCACTAGCAGTGAGAGCCTTTTGGACTTCACATTGAGGGTTAACACCAAAAATTCCAAATACACATGCCACACTTGAAATCAACTCCACCCATACCTTTTATCTGTGAGGGAGTAACACCTGGAACAGCTGAGCAGGCAATTGTTGAATTACTTTTGATTCTTTTAAAAAAAAAAAAAAAAAAAAAAGTGTGTGTGTGTGTGTGTGTGTGTGTGTGTGTGTGTGTGTGTGTGGTGGGTATGAGCACATATGATTCACAAATGGAAAGCTACTTAAGAATCAGCACCTCCTTCACTGATTATTAGCAGCATCTTGGTCATGGGAGTCATGGAAGACGAACTTGTGTGTGTTTGTGTGTGACTGAAGGTCACATACGATAAAAGTGTTTACAGTACACAAAAGTCTTTAAGCATAGTTTGGTACTGTAGTGTATTCTCAGCATCATTGTTTGTTTACTGCATGTTTACACACCACACAGGACACATGCCAGTATGACAGGGGTCAAGAACGTAGCTCATGGGCCACAGCAAGGTGACAAAAAAACAAAAACTAAATTCTGATGGTAGCCTGAAAGGGTAAGGTACGTACGAGAAGTAGAAAGACCGTTCTCCTCAAGCTCTTATTTTACTCAGCTGTTAGTAGAACGCCTAAAGCACTCTGAGAAAGTAGTTGATCGCAACTGTATAGAAATAACATGCAGACGGAATTAAGCAGAGCGCATTTCAAGGCTGCGTCGATTGTGCGCGTTACTAACTTTAACGCGCAGACGCGACCTTTACGACTTAAAGCCTCAGACACTCACTTTTCTCGGATTTCAGCATCCAAAACTACTGCGACACTGGCGTCTTCACCCTACAGGAGACAGGGAAATCAGACGCAGACGAGAGGAAAGGGGAGAAAGAAAAGAGGAGCGTTTTGAACACTGCTCCACCTGCAGTAACACATTTCAATACATGCTTTGTGCTAATTAAGCATCTATTCTGATAGCTTAATCTCCACACAATCAAATCGACTGTACTTCAAGAAGGATGGGAGGGGAGGGTGAGACAGAGTTAGAGTGAGAGAGGTCACTTTGAACCAGTTGTTCATTAATGCCACATTAACCCGGTTCCTCTGAGCGTCTCTTTTGCTCCTTGTTTAAAATATCTAGTGATACATATTTAGCATCTTGGAGAGGGCCAAAATTCCCTTGATTAAACAAATAATAGCACATTCAAGAAAACTGTAATTGAGTTCAAATTGATTCGTGCCAGTGCTCTAATTGCATTTAAACACTCTTTGTCCCTAACCCTAGATTCCTGGCTTCTTAATTACTGGGCCCTCTGAACACCAATCCCTGCGGTGCCAAAATGGGAAAATAAAAATAGTGTAAGCTTTATGGTACGTCGTTAAAATGACCTATAAACTTTTTTTGTATTCACTATAATGAAACCCCAGCAGACAAGTAGGAGGGTGGAGGGTGGGTAGTGCTCGATCTCATGTTCTTAACGCTACATATTAGTCCTATCCCCGACAGGCGCTGTGCTGTCACTCAATCTCCTGACTCCTCTCTCTCTCTCTCTCTCTCTCTCTCTCTCCTCATCATCAATGGGAGAAAAACATGAGAGTTGAGGAAGACAGAAATGTGTTTCCTGAACATGAGGTGAAAGAGGTGGACAAAAAAAAAAAAAAAAAAAAAAAAGCACATCCTGGCTGGAGGAATGGCCGCCGCTGGTGTCGGTCTTGCCGAGGCAGCAAAAGCTTCAAGAGAGTACGGCGTCTGCCAACTCAAACAGTGCACTGTGTGTGTGTGTGTGAGAGGAGAGACACACAGAGAGAGAGAGAGAGAGAGAGAGAGAGAGAGAGAGAGGTGGCCTTCCTGAGGGCTTGTTGCAGCTGGAGCTCTGTGAATAAAGGTAACGAAGGAAAGACAGCGCTACTGTAAACTGTGGGGTCTCCCCTCCCTGGCCATCTTTCATTAGGACATTCCGAATCAAACAGCAGAGTCGACTCCACCTAAAAAATACCCCGCATTGTTATTTCCATCCAAACCTTCCACTGAAATACAAAAGACCCCCCCCCAAAAAAAAAAAGTATTTGGAAAGAGGGCAGCTCTTCTATTTTTTCGGTTTGTGATCGTGCCAAACAAAATGCCAGGAGAGCAGCGATGACATTCAGCGGTGGTTTGAAAACACGAGCCGTTCAAAAGCGATTAGACTCTTTATATTATTGTTGCGAGTCTGACACTGAAGAGGAAACCAGAACAATCAATTCAACCAAGTTTTTTTTTTTTTTTTTCCCCTCTTCCTTCCTCTCCCCCCCCACCATCTCTCTTGCTCTCGCTGAATTTAGAAACACTAATTAGTTTTGCTCTCATAAACCCAACCTGAAAATGGCCAATTAGATAGTGTGAAGTGGGAAACGTGCTGAAGAAACGCACGCATGAAGGGGGGAGAGAAAGAAAAGAAAAAAAGAGGGGGGGAAAAAAAAAATCATCATCCTTCAATTACGGTCTCAGAGCCACTTCAACGAAAGATGAGGAGGAAAAAAAAAAAAGTCGTTTCACACTCTTTCCAAAGTGAACATATGTTGTGACCACGTTCAAAGGCAGAGCATGAAATGAAGAGAGACCACGAGAGCACATGGATACTGAAATGGCAGGGTGTAAATGAACTGAGATCATAAAACTACATCTGTACCAGATGACATTGAAGTCTCTCGAGTGTGTTGAGGTCAGTCGTGCTAACGCAGCCACCTGGCTAACCGCGGCAGCACCTGGGTCTTGGCGTGGCGTAACACAGTGCCTACCAGCACTTCCTGTTGTCCAGTTACGCTAATCCATCACGAAATTCCATATTTTAAGGCTAATGTCTCTAAATGACCAGATCTTTTTTTTGTAACACTTAGGTCTAGCCAGTTTCTATTTTCATTTGAAGGCAAGCCTTTAATTTTCTGGCCAGGATTCGATGCTTCCACACTGTGAAGTGTCGTATGAAATTAATGACAAAACTTGTGCAAAATTGTCTTCCGGAATTTTTCCTTCCCTTGGAGCTGACCTGGTCCAGTCTTTCATCAGTGTCGATGTGAAGACTGATGGTCTGTCAGAATCCTGCTACCCCCCGCACCTTTTCCAGCTCTGGCCAGCTTCTAGACTGGCCAAAGTGGCTAAAATTAAAAAGAAATAAATAAATTACAGGCAGCATTTACTGGACATAAATTCTCAGATGTCGGGGGTCGGTGCCAACGTCCTTGCTGCCGATGGTAGAGAGGCCAGCAGAGTTCATGCTGACTGCAGCTTGCACCAGCGCTGAACATCTGCTCATGAATGAGAGCACTGCCCGCTTCGGAGGGGAGAAAGGGGAGGGAAAAAAATATAATAAAAATACAGTGCTCCGGAGCAGCGACGATGAAGAAAATCCAACGCTCTCTTTTGCCTGGCGTGCTTGTTTCGCAGATATTCTCCCGAGTCCTACCTGGTAGAATTGCGTTAGGAGACGATTCAAGCGTCGATCTGACAGAACAGCTGGCACCAAACAGGGATCTGGAGCCCGTGGTGCGCTCTGGGGACTTTCGCGTGGAGATCCGTACACTTATTAACATACACTTGTTTTGTCCTTGAAGAAGGTTTCAGGAGGAGGCGGGCAGTGGAACTACTACACAGGTGATGAGGTCAAAGAGGCAACTACAGCGCGTTTAGCAGATAAATCCGGATGCCATTGACCGCGTGCTCCGTTTACAATTCCAGTGCGATTATTCCTTCTCGCTCATCACTTCAGACTCCTTCTCTTACACGTGTTGTAGTGGGTGGTGTTCCCACGAATTGATATCACGGTGTAATTTATCACAGTACTGCTATCAGAGGTGTGGTAAAAAAATTTTTTTTAAAAATCTAAAAATTTAAATGGACCAGTCCCACCAGCTACCGCACAAATCGTGTTTGTTTGCACCTCCCCATGAAATTTCCGAAAGTACTCGTCCGTCTATATTTTTGGAAATAGAGACAACACGTCATTTAAAATCACAGTGACTCTCACCAGGATAAAGCCTTCACTGAAGATGAATAAACTAGCATGGTGAATACATCATGCAACCTGCCCCATTCCGATACACGCCCATGTTAATGACCGCGGCCTTTTCTTGTCCGGCTAGATTCACGCGTGACGGTCTGTGAGAGTAAAAACATCCGCTCCCACAGTGTTTTTTGCTGGGCACTGCGGAATCCCAGTCCCAATGTACACCTCGAACTGACTTATATCATAGTATAACGTGACGTTCGATCAGTTTCGCAAAGAATCTAATTAACTGCTATATTTCTGGTGTTTTGTTTTTGTTGTACCGTGTTGATCCTGTAAACAAACCAGACTGAAATTTGGTGCCTCCACCCCCACAACAAGGCTAGTCCTACTTTTTTTTTTTTTTTTTTCCTTCCTCTTCAAATCTGTAGGCCTGAAATACCCTTAAAAGCTACCGAAGAAGAACCATTTCGGACATTTGATCTTGCTGTGACCTTGACCCTGTTCGAATCGATTTTAATAGCTAATCGGTTCGTCTGCTGGTTACGGTGAGAATTTCACATGAATCCTACAGATAAATCCGCCGTTCATTCTAGAGACGTTCTCTGAACAAGGATCTCGGGCGGATGCACAGACGGAAACTGAAAACGTCATGCTGCCACATCTTAGCGATGTAAGAAGTATAAAAGACAAATCGAGTGAAATTAAAATTCGGACGGCCAAAAGTATTTGGACACCCGCCATAGGCACATATGAGCGTGACGGTCAGGTGTTCAGATACATGGAGTTGGTCACTCGTTTGCTGTTACAATAACCTCCACTCTTCTGGGAAGGCTTTCCACTGGATTTTGGAGCGTGGCTGTGGGGATTTGTGCTCATTCGGCCACAAGAGCGTTCGCGAGATCAGGCACTGATGTCGAACGAGAAGGCCTGGTGCACTTCGGCATTCCAGTTCATCCCAATGATGATCTGTAAGGTTGAGGTCAGGGCTCTGTGCAGGACGCTCGAGTTCTTCCACTCCAACCCGGGCAAATGATTCCCTCATGGACCTTGTTTTGTACACATGGGCACTGTCATTCCAGTAAAGGGGAAATTGTAATGCTACAGCACAACTGTGCGCTTCCAACTTTGTGGCAACAGTTCACACGTGGGTGTGCTGGTCACATGTCCACATACGTTTGCCCATACAGTATTCGCAAAATAAAAGTAAAGCATGCAGCAAGAGAAAGGGTTCCAGCATTCAAGCTATCGTAACGATAGATCTATCCAAACCTGTTAGGCTCCATTTTTTTTTAAAAAATCGCACAGGAGCCAATCCTAACGCAGTGAGCAGCTCCAACACCGTCACTCTGCAGAGCTAAAAGTCATGTTCTAGACTAATAATCTTACCAGAATTAACCTTCACAGTTCAGGCCAGCTTTAGTGTAGCTGGGAGTACACAGTCTGCAGTCATCAGCTCTTCCGATCAATACACCTGGACAATATTTCTGTCTCTATAACAATTTATTATATGGATGACCAATGGTGGCACCCAAGAATAAATAAGCAACAAGTGGCTGAAACACGGAGAGCGAGTGCTCGGTGCTGTGCGCGGACGGTGTGGGTACCAAAACAGAAAATGACGACGCATCACATTCTCTGCAGGTTATATGAAATAAGTTGTGTTTTTATATACATCGGTATAACCGCGTGGACAAAACGTATGCCTAAAAAAGAGAATTACAGCTAACGTGCAGAATCCACCATCATACCACCCACTGCTAATGCACAACAAGTATACTGAAAGTGAAAACTGAAGGAACCAAAAGATTGTTGTTTTTTTTCCTTTTGTAACAGCAAAGAATCTGCCATTGAGCAGAGTAAAAAGTAGAACCTGGGTGTGTCATTCACTGCACTCCACATTTATGTTTGTGAAGTTTCTCACTGCGTAAAACTAGAGTCACCGAGCACGACAGTTACCGCCTGATCATCACGAGCTCTGCTTTCCTTTATTGTCTAACTGAATATTTACATAAATTCAGCGTACCATTACATTTACAGCAGAGTGCAGCCTGTTCTTCGGAGTGGGGCGGCGTTATGAGTAATGGCACATGTTTAAGGAAGTGGTGACTTGGAAATAAACGATTACCTCATATTCAGCAATTTCACTTCTGTCTTGGGCCAAAATAGGATAATTTCATTAAACCATCAACATTTGGGCTTGGTACAGTAAGCTGTGGCAAAATGAGGAACAGAAGCTAGAGGTCTAGTCTCAAGATGTACAGATAGCTCTACGGTTCATTAAAAAGAGCCAGCGTGTACTACGATGGACTCCAATCCCATCCGGGCTGTATTCCTAGCTCGGGATTGGCTCCGGATCCACCGCAATCCTGACCAGGATAAGATGGACGTTGAAGATGAATGAGTCACTGAATATTGCAGACATTAGCAGACACTGGGACAGAAAGTTGGCATGTGTACGTTTCCCTTCTGAGGGGCTGAAAAAAGAATCGACAACGTGACATTTGGCCAAATGTGGGGGCACTTCCATGCTAGCTCCCAGCAGGGCTCGCTAAAAGCACCTGACCAGATTCTTTTTAACATTTTCGATCCTCGTGGAAACAGTTTCAAACTTATTTGGTTACAATGCCTTTTGATTGAACCTGCTCGTGCATATTAAAACACCCCCAACACACACACACACACAAACAGCTAACAACTCCAGTTATGGGAAACACTTTAATATAAAAGAAGGTGGCAGACAATATAGCCACTTGATTAAAAGTTTAATAAACTGCTTTTCACTTTCGGAGCTGAATCCTATCTTATTAATACATCTAAACGCATCAGTATACTGTTTAAAAATAAAAGAAAGAAAGAAAACTAAAGCAATAGCCTCGGTAAATATGACTGCTTACTTTTAGCACAAGCATTGTTGACACTTAATGTAATTTCGTCGAGGGCACTGGAATGAAAGCACGGCGGGGGTAATAATAAACTCCTAATGAGAATCTTCTTTTCCTGGAGACCTTGGCGAGATAGCCATAATGCCCGACACCTCTTTTTTCAATCAAAATAAATGTAACGGTTATTAAAGATGAATCTCATCAGAGCCTAGGTGACAAAATAATTCACTACCAAATGCAAGGCTTTTAATAGCCACAAATTAAATTTCTCTTGGGGGGGGTTAAAAAAAAAAAAACGTGTTGAGATGGAGACCGTTATTTCATATAAAATATTTGTTTCTGCGTGCCCTTGAAAGACAAAAAAAAACGCCCAAATACTCAGTTTGTCAATTATGGCGAAATTTTTTTTAAAAAAAAAAGAATGATTTGCAACATTTTATTGTGCAACATTTTTAGATTTTAAAATCCATTTCTTTACAAGAGTTGGCTCCTACGCAGGCATATGCTTAATAGTTTCCTGTTTAGATGAAGGAAGCAAAGAACAAAAAAAACTCTGTAAGAGCTTTGATGTGTCTGCTGCATCGTTTTTGTGTTGGCGCTAACCCCTGTGCGGGGCCTCTTTCACATTATATACACTTCTTCGCATCATTTTTACTGATGGCGTGGAAATTTGCTCACCTGTTTGCTCCGAGTACGTCTTTCACTCTCGTGAGTGCCCGCGCACGCGGGCGGTAGAGAGGAAATGCTTTATTAAGATCCTCCAGCCATAAAGAACATGGAGTTGACTAATCGGCTGCATTACCGTCTGAGAGCCGGAGTTATTTAGACCCAATAACGCGCTGTTGAGAGTGGAAGGCGCAGTGGAAGTTATCTCCACTGTAATAACATCACTGCAAGGCCTGATGTTGTTTAGATCAATAAAGGCCCATTACAAGAACAGGCCTCAACACAGATAAGCGGGCAATGATCTAACACTTGAGCATCAGAGAAGCATCCTCTGTTAAATAAAGACGCAGACAAACAAGAAGATAAGAATAGAAGACAACTCATAAGCGAGGATAGTTAAATATGCAAAAGTGCATGTGTTGTTTTTTTGGGGTTTTTTGGTTTTTTGTTTTTTTTAAACACGCAAGCTATTTCAATAGCGTCGGTTACTGTGGTTAGCTTCAGTGCTAGAGCAGGGTGGGAGCTGGGATGGCTTGACCCAGATACCCAGACGCACAGGGGTTCTGAGTGTGAGACGATGTATGTGTCTGAGGGTAAGGCTGCTACAGTATCTGTACCACCTGCAGTGACATAGCACATTCATATTCTCTCTCTCTCTCTCTCTCGAAGACGGCAGACTTGTATTTAACTTGCGTCACAAAACGTTTACCTTAACTTGTACGTTTAGTGTTAGCGTTGAAACAACAACGTGTATAGATTTCCATACCTGCCTCTGCTCTAGGCCATACAAGCTAATATACCAGTTTCTTTGCCCCCTCCCTTCATAACCATGACAACACACATACAAACAAACAAACGCTCAGACATACACACCCTTCCTCTAATCGCACACAATCATTCTGAGAGACAAGAAATACTTTCACCCGCCAAACAAAATTCCAACAAGTTGTGATGCGAGGCGATACGTTTGTCGACTACAATGTTATCTTAAGGAGAAGAAAGAAATGAAAAGAAAGAGAAAACAATAACAAAACGGGGAAAGTTCACAGTTTAGGTTTTAAACTGTACAAATGCTTGTGTATGAGGGAGGTTCTGGTTTGTATTTTCTCCTCGAGTTGTGGTTTGTTTTTGTTTTTCTGAGCCCCATTAAATTTATTTAGTCTGGTCAAGGGACAGGAAGTGGTGGAGAGAAAATGTTACTTGTACATGTATGCACATATGTGTGTGCGTGCGTGCGTGCGTAAAAAAGCATGTACTTTCTCTGGTGAACACATGCTCTCTTGATGCAAATGCGGCCTTGAGGACTGCAGCGCCAACAGACACTACTTACTTCACTAAACCACAGGAAAGACTGCTCTGATGTTACCTCCGACACCTCGTGCTCTAAGATAAGAAGAACAAAAAGAGAAAAGTCCCTTCTTGGGGGTTTCACTGCTGAGCACTTCAGAACGGCCGCAGGTGACGGTCAATACGAAGACACGCTTTTCGCAGGGTTCGCTGATAACTCGATCTTTCCTACTCGATAACTCTCGGAAGCGTCGTCATATTTTCTGAATATCGCACTTCGAGTGCTCCGTTTTGTGGTGTACCGTACACTCTGATATCGAGACTCCACCTTTATGACGTGTTCGAGCCTGTTTGCTTAATGTGGCTAACGTGTACGGCTCAGAAGAAATCCAAATTGTGTTGCTTATTTAGCACACGCACGAGTTATTAGAGCAGCCATTAAAACATATACAAAAATGTATACACGACACGTTATATACACGTGAGACGTAGAGATATAAACTGGCGGTGCAGTTTGAATTACTGATGGAACATGAGACTGCAGGGCACTTTAAGAAATCTTCAGTCTCTGCAAAGTGTGTGGTATCACCGACCTGCCCACATATCGATCCATGCAACCAGAATTAGCTTTTTTGACGCCCTGAGGGAACCGCCGGAAACTCCTCTGGATTTCTCCGAGCCCGATGCTGCTACATCTTAATGCTTGGCAGCGCAGACAGAGCGGCAGTAACCCGAGAGCTACAGGCCACAGATGAAAGCTGCATGAAGGTGATGATAGTGAATAATATCTCCGCAAAAGATGATCACACAGTGACAGTTTTACCGAACGATAAATAAATGGAGCTAAAAAGGGAAAAGCGGGAGACAGAGTGTCGGCAGGCGTCGGGGAGACGGGCAGAAGAGCTGCCGCAAGCTGAAAGCGAAAGCATAAATAAAGGCAGGCACGTCGTTTTACCTTCCTCAATTATCCGTCTTTTGACACGCAAGCCGAGCACATTGTAATTAACATGGAGAGAGATAATGGGGTCTCGAGCCAATGATCAATCTGGCACATATATTATCTGCCTCTTTTACCCAGCCTTGTTCACATTATTTTTAAAAGGGAGGGGAGGAAAGAAATTCAGTTGCAGACTGCAGTCTTTTTGTTGTTTTTTTTTTTGGTTATAATCCTAGCATTGATACGGTTTACCACGTCATCAATGGAGCCTTTTTCTTTTCAAGTATAAATGCAGACTCCGTGATTACAACATGCTCAAGGCGGCAGATGTTTTTAAAAAATAAAAGCACAAGATATATGAAGTAACCTGTGAAAGATGCACGCTAGAAGAAAGATACTTCAACGGTAGAGTGGAGGACCAGGGTCAGAGTACCATATATTCACAAATAAGTGACCTTTATTAAGACCAGGTTTGCATAATTTCCTCAAGCAAGGGTCTTCTTTTCCAAAAACAAAACTGTACGACGTGTGTGTGTGTGTGTGTGTGTGTGTGGTCTACTTGCATCTCTACGTTGCCGATATTTGGTGGTCCAGGGTCACAAATCTGTATTGTTCCCTCCTGCCCTCAAAAAATACTTAAAAGAAAAAAACTTCTTTTTTTTTTTTTTATTCCGACTGCAGAGTGAAGAATTCTTCCAGCTGAATAAAAAATGTCACATTACACTGTATTAAAGGGGTGAGCAATATGACAAAAATATGATCATTATTCAAGAGATTTCTACTAAATACATTTCTACATTATATACAAAATGCATCACTGAATCACTAACTGCCAACAATTTTAAAAAATAAATAAATGATTTTTTTAATTAACCTTTAATATTTTTTTGAATTTTTTAATTAAAATAAATATTGAAACTTTTTTGTTGTTGTTGTTTTTTTTTAGATTAGGTCCAGATAGCTTCCAGTCAGGTTTTAATTACTTCAAAAATATATACAGTGAGGGTACAAAAGTATGAGACCACACTGAAGTGCTGGGATTTTTATTTATTTTTCATTTAAAATGGGAACAGATGGTTTTAGAATTGTGAAATACTTAAAACAAAACAGGAAATGTACAGTGTCCTCCACTAATATTGGCACCCTTGGTAAATATGATCAAAGAAGGCTGTGAAAAATTGTCTTTATCTTTTGTTTAAAAAATATATATATTTTTTTTAATCACAAAAATATTCTGCTCTCATGGATATCAAACAACTGCAAACAAAACACAGGTTTATAAAAAAATGTTTGTTAAATATAGTTGAGCAACAATTATTGGCACCCTTTTAGTCAATATTTTGTGCTAGCTCCCTTTGCCAAGATAACAGCTCTGAGTCTTCTCCTATAACGCTGATGAGGTTGGAGAATACATGGCGAGGGATCTGAGATTGTTCCTCCGTACAGAATTTCTCCAGATCCTTCACATCTCGAGGTCCACGCTGGTGGAGTCTCCTCTTCAGTTCACCCCACAGGTTTTCTATGGGGTTCAGGTCAGGGGACTGGGATGGTCATGGCAGGACCTTGATTTTGTGGTCAGTAAACCATTTTTGTGTTGATTTTGATGATGTTTTGGATCATTGTCCTGCTGGAAGATCCAACCACGGCCCATTTGAAGCTGTCAGAGGCAGTCAGGTTTTCATTTAATATCTGTTCATATTTGATCGAGTCCATGATGCCATGTATCCTAACAAAATGTGCAGGTCCTCTGGCAGAAAAACAGCCCCAAAACATTAAAGATCCACCTCCACATTTAACCGTAGACATGAGGGACTTTTCCACCTCTCCGTGTGCTCCAAAACCAGCTCTGGTGTTTATTACCAAAAAGCTCTGTTTTGGCACCATGATACAGCACATGATACTGTCAGTTAAGGGCTTTGCTCAAGGGCTCAACAGCGGCAGCTTGGCAGTGCTGGGGCTTGAACCCCCGACCTTCCGATCAGTAACCCAGAGCCTCAACCGCCAAGCCACCACTGCCCCCCAAAAAAAACAACATATAAATAATGGTTTATATGGCCTATGTGTTACCTCATATTTATACCCCTGTTAAACAGGAAGTCATGGTTGAACAATTTCCTGTTCCTAGTCACCCAGGTGTACTAACAAAAATGTCAAATATCAATGGGACTATACTTCAAATATATTTCTCTCATAGGAATTCATAGGGGTGCCAATAAATGTTGCACACCGATATTTAACAAATACTTTTTTTATAAACCTGTTTTGTTTGTAATTGTTTGACATCCATGACAGCAGAGTATTTTTGTGAATTATTTGAACAAAAGATCAAAAGGTTAAACAATAAAGACACATTCTCACAGCCTTCTCTGCTCATATTTACCAAGGGTGCCAAAATTAGTGGGAGGCACTGTATATTTACTTTCTTTGTTTTAAATATTTCACAGCTCTCTGGAACCTTCTGTTCCAATTTTAAATGAAAAAAGTAAATAAATAAATAAAAAATCCCAGCATTTCAATGTGGTCCCAGGCTTTTGTACCCCATTGTATATCTTTTTTAAATAAATAAAACCTGACTGGAAGCAGCTGATGTAATAAGAACTATTTGGACCTAATCTTAAAAAGAGAAGATTAGAGAAGCGTTTTCTCTAGCGATCACAAATTTATGAAAACACACTTTATATCATTTTTTCAAAAAAATAAAAATAAAAATTAACAAAAAGAGATCACAATATCTCAGAAAAAGTATATTTGGACAATTGTTCCAATATCGATATAATAACAACAACAACATTTTAACAGAGGGTATTTCTCAACACACACACGGTATTTAAAAAGTTCAACCCGAACCAAGAACAAAAACTAAACAAAACGTAAATTATGGTACCAAAATTTTCCACCTGGACCATTCCAAACAAGGCAAAAACTAGGCAGCAAGGAAGTGTTAATAAATCCTCAATTACAGTAGAGTATTCTCAAATCAACCAAAATATCAAATCTTCACAGCGTTAAATCCAACCATCAGTACAAGTCTGAACAATTATAAAAGCACTCCTCCACGTGGCTCAAGTTCACCGACCGCTACCATTTAAACAAGTCAGCCATGAATAAAAGCTCGAGTCTACATCTCACTGCATTTCTCTGCTTCATTACAGACATTAACCTTACATACATGGACAGCAGATTTTAAAGTCACTAGACAAATTCTGTCTCTGTCTTTAAAGCGCAGAGCAGCTGGTGAGAATTAATCCGGTTAACAAACACCATTAAAAAAAAATAATGAATTAATTTTTAAAAATGCACCATATATATCTAATACTTGTCCTAAACGTTTAGAAGGATGCTTGGAGAAAGTATATTTTTAAAAAAAAAAAAAGAAGGTTACGTACTCACACTCAGCATGAACATAAACGCCTTCATTAATTCCTTTACTAAAACTCATGGGCCTGTTATACTACAGTAAATCCTAAATAGTAGATATACACTGGTGATCCCCCTCCAATCATCACTGTAAAAGCTTTTACTGCACTGCCATGTTTTTGTGCCACAAACATTATTCTCCTTACATTCATGTCGTCAAAAAAAAAAATCCCCAAATCATTCAGACAAATTGTTGCTCTGTAGTTCCGCCACGTTTTATGAAATTTCCTTCGCCATAAAAAAAATAAATCGTATTCAAAATCTTCATTCGTTTCTCGAATCAATTCGATTCAAGGACACTTGCAGCGATTGCAGAAAACAGAGCAGCATTATTTCCCCCTTATTTGCTGTGACCAACGACTATAAACGCTACACCTCACTGGAGTTAGGCGGCCAGTCTCCAGGAGGGAAAGAGGAGAAACGACGTTGGACAGCTAAGCTCTGTTTGTCCTAAACTCCCAAATACTACACAAAACATGACTAAATGTCAATGCTCGCCAGTAACTCATCACGCATGGTGTAAGTCTCGATCGTTTTTCACCCGCGTGTGGCTTGTGTGTTTCTATCGGCTGAAGAACAGAAGCGACGTCACCAATAATGATCTGACCGGCCGTTAGTACTGCTGGTTTCCTTGTAACTTTGGGAGGACATACTGATTTAGGCTATTACAGTACAAACGTGCCAGAAGTTCCGCAATTTAAAACGCAGACTGGCCGTGAATGGGTTGGACGATGCGCAGTGAAACTGTAGCAGGGGGAAAAAAAGAAAAGAAAAAAAAAATCACTATTTTAAATCAGTTTAACTGCAACATGGCTTCCACATAGAATCAGGATATACATCCAGCCACAGACTCCGACGCACCCACACACCACTTCTGTCTCTCTGCCCTGTTTCCACTCCACTCCCAATCTCTGTGACCTGCACTAACCTGGCTCCCTCTTCCCTGTTGTTCAGGCAGGAAGCGCCGTTGAGTGACCGCTGGCAGGTCCAGCCCAGACCTGTACCACAATATAGGCCAGCACCCTGAACTCTCTCTCTCTCTCCCTCTCTCTCTCTCTCTCTCTCTCTCTCTCTCTCTCCCTCTCACACACACAAACTTATACTCAATCAAACCTCCAGCAAGGGAAAGGAGGGGAGCGTGTGGACTGGCATCCTGTGTGAAATTTCACTCTAAATAAATTCTTTTTTTCTCTCTCTTTCTAAATACTCTCTCCACTTCCGTCATCTCTCACTTCCAGGTCCCCACAATCACCTTTAAGTCTAAACAGGAAAGTGTGTGCGTGCGGGTGTGTGTGTGGAAACACCAGCATTAATTTGCTGTTCATTGCAAGTTTCTTTGTTGTTTCCTCTACACAAACGTACGCACACAAACACACACACACACACACACAGCCAGCTGACCAGGACTTCATCCAGGCCCCGTGATCTTTTCCTGACACCACCTCTGTGCAGCACCGTCCCGACGTCACTGAAACAGGAAGCCACATATAGGGGTGGCTGGAAGTTTCTATGAGTAGGAATATTTCACAGAAACTAACAAGTAACTGAAACTAGCAGCCTTCACTTAAGATGGTCGTATCTGCATCATGTTACCCGATATTTACTAACCTTTATTCAACAACAAGCACCGATATTTCCGGCTCACGCTTTCATTTAAGGAGTGATGGAGACACTGGGGTCTGAAGCGCCAATAAAAGCCACAGACTGATTGGAAAATAATAAACTCTCCCTCTTCTGGCCTAGCTGCCCTCTCAGAGTGGCTATCCTTTCAGTGTTTGAATATTTGAATTGACATTTATTATAAGCATGCGATAACTAGTCAACTCAATTAATTACGCGCCTGCGGAATATTCTATATGTACCTCAAAGCACAGTAGTCACCTCTCCTTAGAGGCAATTTCCTGCGTTTGGAAAATAAGAGTGTACACATAAAAGAAGAGCAGAATTCCATACAAAATTAATTAGCGAATGCCAGTAATTAATAATTACAGAGGAGTTCAAGGTGTGCAAATGAATTTTAAAAAAAAATGCTTCAACGGACAATTGACCGATTAAGTTCGGAGCCCTTGAGTGACGTGCGTTATGGATCGGGCACTGAAGGAGAGGCGACTCAGTCGGGCTAGTAATCTGATGGTATACGGAGTGGCGCAGTAGGCCACGTGCTAAAGTGTGGCTGAGTGAGTGTTAAATTTCCAATTAAATGGCTGCAAGCCTGCATAGCAAACTGTGTACCAAACAGCACATGATCTCGTGCTAGGAAAAGGGCAAAATATACACTTGTCAATCCCAGGTTAGTTAGATGTCAACTTAATGTCTCCATTTAATTCATGGCCACAAACAAGCAACTAAAGTATTCAAAAGTGCTTCATTGTGCTCTAGAGGTCGACCAATAGTGGATTTTACTGATATCGACAGCTAAGTTGTTTTAAAGACTAACACTCGAAGTAAAATATTGGTAAATGTTATATACAGTACTGACTGTACATTGAAATATATATTATATATATGAAACAAAAGATAAATCTCCAAACTGAACCGAAAATAACACTCCAAATAACAAATAAAAATGAAGACCTCCAAAATGAATTTAAAAAAAAAAACACTTCAAATAACACAACAAAATTGATCAGTAATAGTACTGTGTAATGACAGCGGACCCTTCTCATTCGCTCCCGCAAGGGACGCAACCAGGAAAAACCATCAGTGTGGATTTTTTCAGATAACTGATAGTTCCGGCAATCGGTTATCGGTGGCAATTAATCGCCAAAACCAATTGGTCAGCCTTTAATGTGCTCCAAAACCACTCAACATTTCTGAGCATAGACAATTGCACAATTAGATCAACTTGTTTAGTCAAAGAGAGACATATCCTAAGCCAGATACATTTTTTCTATCACTTGTAAATAAATGGTCTGCACTTATATAGCGCTTTTGTAATCTTAGTGGTTCTACGAAGCGTTTCACACTGGTTCTCATCCACCCATTCACACACACGAATGGAAACAGTGCTGCCATGCAAGGCGCTAGCTTGCCATCGGGAGCACTTTGGGGCTCGGTGTCTTGCCCAAGGACACTTCGGCAAGTGGAGTCATGTGGCCCGGGAATCGACCCGCCGACCCTTGACAACCTGCTCTAGCACCTGAGCCACAGCCACCTCTTGTGAACCAAAACTGTTAGAAAAGAGCCATACTGATGGAGTAGGGAGGAATGCGAAGTGCTTGCATGTTCAGAAAGGTCAACACAGGTCAAATGCTGACAACTTGATGTCACTGAGGTGGTTTATCGTAATTTTTTTTTTCAGCACGTTACGTTTCAGATTATCAACCACAGTGATCTCCATATTAATTCCACACACACACAAACACTCTCACACACACACAGGTATTATGTAATTAAAAGGTCAAAAAGCCAAAAGAATGCACATGCATAGAGGAGTGAGGATGTTCCATATGTTTTCATCTGCTACATCCAACTCTTATCAAACTGCCAGCATTTGCTAATCGCTAAGACCTGGTAGCATTTTGTTCTCAACATTGCTAAGAAGAAAATCCTAGCAGGCTTAAATAATAAAACGTATCAGTTGAACTAATATTTAACTGTAGAAATGTTGGAATTTATAAGCTAACAGCTGAGATTATGCATGTGTTACCAAATGAACACCGGGACATATTCAGTCTGCAGTCCGGTCCATGTCAGATATTATATATGATAATAAACCGTCTACAAACGTCGTGAAACAGGAGCAACTCATCGTTCGGTGCCGCCGAGTTTCACAGATCAACAAAATGTTGGTTCTTGTAGTGCAATTTCTCAGAGAGATTGTATGTGTACGGCTCGATAGCTTTTTTTTTTTTCCCCCCATGTGTGTGAATAACAAAATATAAGACCTACACTGCTTAATTTACAGTCGCTTTTTAT
>NC_030426.2:3811198-3886198 GCF_001660625.3 Ictalurus punctatus | reverse complement strand
CAATAATGCCAACAGAGATTGTGCTGGCAAAGTATTGTTGTCACAAAGAAGGAGTTCATTCAGTGTGGTGAAGGCTTTAACTTGCGGAACAAATATGTGGTGTTATACCGGTGTTCAATCAGAGCGATAAAAAAAATCGGGCCTTTTTCCGATGGGATTAGATCTAGATTGATCCAATAAACTCAAGTGATTTCTAACACTTAATAATAAACATTTCCCAATTCACTTCACCACGTGTTCTCGGGTTAAATTTTCACGTTTTAGAGTACTGAAAATCAGCTCACAACCGAAAAATCCTAAAATACAGAGGATTCAGGAAACATCCGACTTGCAGTAGATCTGCCATGAAAAGTCTGGTCTCAAACCCAGTTAGCAGTGCAAAGCCCACAAAACAATCCTCCCCAAATCTAGGTTTTCACTTCATATAAATCACATCGTTTCATAGCATTAGATGTTTGAAATGAACAACATGCACAAGGTGTACAGCGGACCAAGACACTGAATGAGGAGTCCGGTCCAGCAAACATCCCTCAAATGACCTCTTCTGCACAGTCCAATTATAAGAGTACTGTTTCCAGTGCGCACACATACACTTTCTCTTGACCTGCTAGTACGGAGGAAAAAAGGGCTGCACAAGAGCTGTGTGATTTAAAGGCCTTCCCTAAGACCTGCAGACAAGGTTACAGGGTCAGCACAGACATTAAAAGGTCAGTGTGTGGCCCACTCGGGGACAATTACTCGCGGTCGCGGCTAAGTGGACACTTGATTGAATACGACGGCGCTGGGAATGCCGCAGCCTCGCCGATACCAATTCCCAGAGCCATTTAGAATAAAAGGCCCTCGTGATAGCCCGCCTTTATGGCCCAAATTCATCTTCCTTTGCACTTTAGGAAGGATTTAAAATAGAAAAAAAAAAAAAACACATGATAGAGGGTTATTCTCCAGATGAAGCAGTGACGAACATTAGTGTCAAGTACTAACGCTGAGAAGCAAACACAAGGTGAGCAGGAGCGATGTTTTCTGGGATGAACATGGCAGTTAATCTCAGTGCCAGCTTGTTTTCTTCTCATGCTGCGCGTGTTAACAAGTGTTTCATATCTGACGCACTTCGTGGCAGGTTACAAGCTGCGACACAAATAAACGCGATAGAGAGATACTAGGCGTGTTACAGACTGGGTGTATCCAATAAACATAGGTAGATTCTTTTTTGAGACCAGCACACTGATGGTAACTTCAAAACCACAGACCAAACCGAACAGAAATATCTACTAATTACCACAATCACAATACACCACACCCAGCAATCTTCTAGCTGAAGATTTGTAGTAATGTTTTCCCATAGTGGAATAAATTCCACTATGTTTTTCCTGTATATTTAAGTGTGTATATATTATATGTATGTGTCTGTGTGTGTGTATATATATATATATATATATTAGTTGGTCTGCGGTCTGCTACTCATTACGTTACTTCTGTTCTGAAAACACGCTTCGGAGAGTAAATACTAAAGTTGTGTCCCAAATGACGTGCTGCACACTTACACTATGCACTGCGTACTCTACCGTCTAGTGTATGAATTTTAGAAAGGTAATATCATCTCAAATATAACACCAGTGTTTTTTTTTACAACCAGAAGTATAACCCACTTCCTAGTCGACGGCGCATGTCATACGCACGCTAAAATTAGCAGACACCAGAGTCACCGACAATGACTTTCTTCAGTGTACTGTTTGTCAACGTTACCTTTAATTCCCAACATGAATAAGAAACATGAGGAAGAAAGTCCTCTAAGGCACGGGGGCATTTTATATTAAACACCGTGGAGATCAAACAGTGCTGCACGAGGACAAAGTCATGTTCATATGCAAAATGCTCCACTGTGTGTAAGGGTCAGGGGAAACTGGTGAAGCTGCTTAAAGGGTTTAGTTTAACTGAAGTTTATTGTTATTATATTCTGTATTTGCGCGCTCGCAGTGTAAATTCTGTCGTCTATTATAGCGGAAGTGATGTATTAGTGACGAGGCCGCGGTGCTCCTCACGCGCAGTGTGGACACGCGATAGGAGTGTGAGTAAGATCTGTAATGTCTAATTAAAGCACGATGATCAAAAGTAATCACAAAGTAAAACAGTATGTCTAAAGGCAGCGCGTAACAGACCCACAAGGTGCAGTGAAACTGAGATTTCATTATTCATTCACGACTGTAGATTAATTCTGTGCTTTTTGTGCCTCCATAAAAATAATGCATACATACTATAAAATACATTTAATTTATAGTAATTATATAAATGTATTTTTGTTTATATTGTGTATGTAAGTATTTATTCATAATTTTTTATGGATGCACAAAAAGAATCAAATTAAATTACAGTCCTAAATTAATAATATATATTTTGATGTGTGTGTGTGTGTGTGTGTGTGTGTGTGTGTGTGTGTGTGTATTGGGCTCTTTTCTATTTTGGACAAACAGTTATGTAAAGTTTTACTCTGAATTTATATTTGTAACACTCAGTTTGTGAGTTTTATTTTAAATAAACAAAACAAAAAAAAAAATGGCACTGAAGGTTTGCCCCGCCGAACCGATTAATCGAAAAAATAATCGTTAGTTGCAGCCCTAATATAGATATAAAGTATGTATACAGTGCATCCGGAAAGTATTCACAGCGCTTCACATTTCTCATATTTTGTTATGTTACAGCCTTATTCCAAAATGGATTAAATTCATTATTCTCCTCAAAATTCTACAAACAATACCCCATAATGACAACGTGAAAGAAGTTTGTTTGAAATCTTTGCAAATTTATTAAAAAATAAAAAACAAAAAAAAGCACATGTACGTAAGTATTCACAGCCTTTGCTCAATACTTTGCTGAAGCACCTTTGGCACCGATTACAGCCTCAAGTCTTTTTGAGAATGATGCTACAAGCTGGCACACCTATTTAAAGAGAGGTAGCACAAAGTATTGACTAAAAGGGTGCCAATAATTGTTGTACACCTATATTTAATAACATAAATATTTTTGGATAAACCTGTGTTTTGTTTGCAATTGTTTGATATCCATAAGAAAAGAGTATTTTTGTTCTTTTTTTTTTTTTTTTTTTTTTAACAAATGATCAAAAGTTTCAACAATAAAGCCAATTTTTCACAGCCTTCTTGGCTCATATTTACCAAGGGCGCCAAAATTAGTGAAGTTTTCTTGGTCTCAAAAAAAATAAATAAATAAAACTACCTGCGTATATTGGAGAACACCCAGTCTGCAACACGGAAACATGCCTAGTATCTCTCTATCGCGTTTATTTGTGTCGCAGCTTGTACCCTGCCACGAAGTGCGTCAGATATGAAACACTTGTTAACACGCGCAGCATGAGAAGAAAACAAGCTGGCACTGAGATTAACTGCCATGTTCATCCCAGAAAACATCGCTCCTGCTCACCTTGTGTTTGCTTCTCAGCGTTAGTACTTGACACTAATGTTATATTATATTCTGTTGGGTCATTTCATCACCAAAAAAAATCGCCACAATAAAGGCTGCATGCTCCTCCCCTAATATTAATGTGCTGTGTATCAGGAAAAAAAAAACTCAAAGGAAAAAGAGTCATGATATGCAAAGTCAACTTATTTTTTGTGCAAAATGACAGGGTTGAAATGAAAACTGACATGTGTCTGTGTTTCCTGTACAATTGCTGCAAATATTTTCAGGAAACAAATGTCACATTAAAGAACTCTCAGTTTCTGACTCATTAATGAATTTACACTTTCTGCTGCTGACAGGGCAAACTTCGATTCTTACTGCCACATGAATACACTTTTTGTTGGTTACGCATTTCTTGGCTGCAGAAGGCAAATCCCCATTTGGTGCCACCTGAGCAGCCTGGTCCAGCAGCTGTGTGCTGGTAAAACAGGACACATGGCATAGTTCTCAAGACCTGAAGAGCAGTGCACAGCAGCAATGCCTGATCGGAAGGCAGAAAGAGGGATTTAGAGTGGAAAAAAAGGAGAAACTTCCTCTCCCTCACTCCTGGGTTTTCACTACGACAATACTGCTCAACCAATCAGAATGGGTTATGGGGTTTTGCTCAATGGCACTACAGATGCAGATGTGACTTACCTGTTGCCTGCCTTACCTCCTAGCTAGCATGTTGAGAGTACAGGATTTTAGAACGTTAACGAGGATTGATGTTGGAACCTATCTCGCTTTTATTCAATCGTCGCTTTAGATATGATCTTGAAACACTGAGCATCGTCTCCCACTTTAATAACATTGTCAATTTGGTACCAAAAAATATTAACCTGATACTAACTGAGAAAAGGGCTTAATATAAACCCCAAATAAACGCTGGTGAGACTGGCTAAAAGGTTCTCACCCGGTTGAAAATGCTTTGCTTAACGGTTTCTCGAGAGCTTTAATGGGGATTCTCACTTGTGCTTCATTTACATATCAGCTTTGTCACAAAATGTCCTTAGGAGAAATAAAATGAACCAAAAAAAGAGAGAGAGAGAGAGAGATGATATTTTTCTCAAACACACATAATTTACCACCGCACCACCTGGGAGATTACGGAATGATGTGTAAAAAAACACTTTCCCGTCTATTGTGCACCGGTTATTACCAAATTACTGCATTTTCAGGTGTTGGGTGCATAGCATCCCATCTCCAAATAGAGTTAAAACTGCGTGATCAAATGTATTCTTATCTTAACGTGTCATTACAGGATTAAAACATGCTCACACAATAAACATGTAGAGTTCAGGACTTGGCAAACTCGAATACTCCTTAACCCCATATTACTACATTTACAACCAAAATAATCGTTGGAATACAGTATAAAACACGTGGCCCACAGTGTACTTACAAATGCTAGCATCTCGGGGGGGAAACCCCACTACTGTACTAGTCTTCAAATACACTTAGACATTAGCGTATACGCGGACATCGGTCTGCGTGTAGTAAACGCGTATATTCGAACGAATTAGAATGAATGGCAGATCTGAGAACAGTTGTGAGACGATGTTGAAACTCAAGAGGGAACATGAGATCACAGGGGCGTTTCTGTGTCAGCAGAAAAAGTTGAGAGACTGGAGAAATCTCCCTTCCCTTTCCAGCTGATCTCACTGCAGTCTAGGAGATACTATAGAGATGACAACGAGATCGATTTTAAGATTTTTATTTTTCTTCATGATCATATGCATTGTAGAATTTCTGCTTGTACAACATGACCATTAAAGTGCATGGTCTTCCCCAAAAAGATGGTCGTTTTAAGGTCTGTATTCACACTCAAGAAAATATTCTGACATGCTCTTGAGTTAGGAAATGAGCTCTGTATTAAATGTGGTAGTTAAAGAATTAATTGAGTAGCTAAAAATGTTTTTATTGCACTGTGGATAATGTAACACTCATTTAAACTTTGTACGGTAGATCGCTGGTGTGTTCTGGGAAATACACAACATTTGGATGATGCTATACGATCTAGTTTGTTGCCTCACAGACAGCAATGCTGTATACAATGAAACCTCACCTAGCTTACCTAACACTCACTCATTCAGTTTCGGGATCTGCTTCATCCTGATAAGGGTTGTGGGGGAATCTTGGGAATACCGGGCATGAGGCGGGAATACAGCCTTAATGGGATGCCAGTAAACTGCAGGGCATCATGAACGCATACATTCACACTAAAGGATCATTTATCTTAAGCTATACACGCATATTTTAGGAGGTGGGAAGAAACTAGAGATGCTGGAGGAAAACATGCACTGAAACGTCACACAGACAGTAGCATGAGCTCAGGATCCAACCCGGAAACATGGAACTGTGAGTCGGTGAGGCAGCAATGCTACCTACTGTACCATCTCCCGGTCTTTAGCATACCCATCAAAATGAATGAATGCTACATTCTGAATAACCTCCCATTCAAACCACTACTACCTTGGGTCTTACTCATATTTCCCCTACGGATGGTAATGTCGATCAAGAAGCGGGAGTAGTTTGAGTGTGTTCGCCCTTATTTCCAAACATGAAAAGAATACATACGCAGCAGCAATGTAATTTCAAATATATATATACAATTTTGTGGCTGACTAAATCAAAACCGACACAAAAAGAAGTGTCTTGGTGCACTTGTATGTACGTGAGAAAGCAGAATGAATTTTTCATGAGGAAATAAATATGCACGTATGGCATTATTAGCACGTTTGTGTAGGCTAAGGAGGGTCTGAGCAACAGGCACTCAGTTGAGCCATCGCTTGCTGTTGGTGGTGGAACTATTCGCAAAGAAGTACGCTGTAATAGGGCTGCAACAACTAATCGATAAAACTGATCGTTAAAATAATCAACATCACGGATGAGTCGGGTCTGTGACGACACTGTGGATAACCCCAGTCAGTGACGTCACTTCACCGTGGTGAAAAACGCATTTCTAGGAGTAACGCACACCTGAGAGACAGCGAGGTCACAGAGTGAGCTTCTGAGGGAAAAGTGCACGATCCACGTCGTACAAAACGGGAGAATGTTTTATATTAAGCGCTTCAAACAAACTGGTGAGTGCATTAACGCGGCTCGTCGTGTCGGACGCCGCGACAGACGCGTGTGCGGTTTAATGTGTTCCACACGCGTTTTCTTCAGCGCAGGAATGACACTTTTACCTTTAGATGCTTATCTGTACACGATAGACGTTCACACCAGCATTTCCTTTTAACATAAAGTCTCCTCCTGAGAGCGCGCGCGTCTCCGTTAAACTTCACTGAACGAGCGTGAGTCCGCACATACGCGCCAATCGAACACCGCGCAATAGAAAGGAAGCGCAATAACTCGGACTAAAATATTCATTCTGATCAAATCTGTGAATCTGTGAATATGCTATATTTAGCGATATATAGAAACTAAAGTAATTGTGTTTTTTTATGAGAGCGGTAACTGTAATGGGGTTAGAACATGGAATTGTATAGAAATGTAAGAAGCGTCGTACATTTTCAGAATAAAGTAACGTTACTGTGTTCAGATGAGTGAACGTGTGCGTTACTGCAGAATTCAACCTCTCGCCAGCTAACACTTCATCAATGCTTTTGCTTTTCTTCTTTAGCATTATTAATATAGTGATTTAACTTCTGCTTTAAAGCTTGTGGGGTTATTTTTTGTTTTCAATATAATGTTAATATTGTTTAAAAAATCCGCACAGCATCCCCACATCGATACATTTAATACCTTTATCCCAGCCTTCCGTTTGCACGGTATTTGAAGGACAACATTGGGCAGAATGTGAAACAACATTTTTTATACAGAAAATAAAAACTGGCCTTTTAATCCCACTAATCGATTAACCGATTATCAAAATAATCGTTAGTTGCAGCCCTACTCAGGTGAGTGCCATCTGGGTGCACTTATTTCATGCTGGCGCAAGTCCCGTGGCAGCCCTGCCATGAAGCAGGGTGGAGGGTGTGGATGGAGAATAAATTGCATCATTTACTTAACACCCATTTACCAATGTGGCCATTAAAAAGCCATGACTATATAATTTGGTTACTTCAGCTGCTGGTTGCTGCCGTCAGCTAAATTGTACGCTGTGCGGGTCACACGACTGATAAAATGGAGGGCCAAGGCTTAAAACACACGTTTCCCAAGCGTGTTTTAACAAGCCTTGCACAAGAACAACACAGACCGCTAACATGACGAGACTACTAACTAAACAAGTCTTGAATATTGTAATTACAATGCCGAGCCCTCTTTAATCGTCGTGTGGCATTCAGGAAAGGTGCATTTGCTTGATCATTAGTTAGCAGTTCGAGGAGGAAAGAGGAAGATAAGGTGTGGGCAGTTCAATTACACAGGCACCAGACAAGCGCGCCCTAAACATGTTGTGAAAATGAAACTCCTGGCCAGTTCCTGTAAGATGCAATCGCTCCAAGTTCTGTGACAGGCTTGGAACTCATTTTCTTGCAGCTCAATCTTAATGTTTACACTTGGCCACTCTAAACATTTTCCATTTTCATCGCAGGTGAGTGGCACTGCCTGTGTGTTTTGTGTCATTTCGCTGTAATGCAGTGCCAGAAAAAAATGCGAGAAAAAGGCACCTGTGTAATGCAGAGCCCGTGTCGTGAACTCACTTATCAAAATGAGAACGGTGTGCTGTGGCCAGCAGAGATGACGCACAACCTGCTTACCTGTCAGAAAAGAGGCCTTCAGGCACAAGGGGAGAAGATCAAGATGGACCACTTCTTCCAAAGCCTCTGCCAGCAGACTCTGAAATAGCCAATATATTCCTATTACAATAGAACAAAGATTGAATCACTTTTTAATGTCACTTCATGAGCGTGGGGAGCGCTTCCTGCACTTGTGCATGCAATTAAGCCTGATTGAATCCCAGCTTCATTGTTTAATGAGGGCTAATTGTGCTAATCAAGCATCTCATATTAAGTCAATTTTAATTTGCGCTGAAGGGGCCGGAGGCCTAAACACAATACAAGACATCAGAGAAACACAAACTTTGCTTCAGCAAGCTGCAGGTAGCATACTGTGGTCTTGAAATGATCAGTTCAATCATGAGAGACGACTGGCACGACACAAATGCACAGAAGATCCTGGCTCAATGCAAAAGAAAACAAATGGTTTTCTTTAACGTCACTGTGAACTGAACAACTGATTACTCAACACTTCAGCTCACACTGTGTTTGTGCTCTTAATATGGATAGAATATACTCTAAATATATACTCCAATATCTTAGGATATTAGAGTGTGTGTATATATATGGTCCATCAGTTCATTAAAGCATTTCCCATGCTGCCGTGTCATTCGTTGTCAATTAACACTCACCGGCCCTGAAGCATCCTACAAAAGGTTTTAATGCCTACAAAACATTATTTATAAAAATGACTGTCAGGTTTGTACCTAGATCTGGCACTGGGTATTTTAGAAAATCAAAATCTTTCCAAAAACATCTCAAGTGGATCAAATGAATTAAATTCACTACAACAAAAACCTAAATGAAGATGAAAGAAAGGGTCTTAGCCAATTCATGCCAAAGAGTCTACCATTGTACTGAAAAGGGAAGGCAAAATAAAGAAAGTCCCCTCTGAAAGTATTGGAACAGCAAGGCCAATTCTTGGTGATATTTGCTATACACTGAAAACATTTGGGTTTGAGATCAAAAAAAAAAATGAATACGAGACAATAGATCAGAATTTCAGCTTTCGTTTCCTGATATTTACATCGAGATGTGGTGAACAACGTGGAACATGGCACCTTTTCTTTCCAGTGATAAAAATAAATAAATAAATAAATAAATAAATAAATAAATAAATAATCACTGACGGGTGTTTTCTTGTTGCCCAGGTGTGTCCTATTAGATTGACTGTTTAAACAATTAATAGCTCTGAATGTCTGCTCTTGGTTTGAGCCCTTGAATTCACCGGTGAAGACTGCGTTTGTTGCTAAAAATGATAAACCGACGTGAAGCTGTCTACGGGAGAAAAGCAAAGAAAGGATCTGCTCATAATCCAAAACATGCGAGCTCATTGGTCAAGCAGGGTGGAGGACGTGTCATGGCTTGGGCTCACACGGCTGCTTCTGGAATAGGCTCATTAATCATTCTGATGATCTTGATGATCAACATGCAGCAAGACAATGACCCAAAACACACTTCAAACATATCAAAGGACTTCATCAGGGGGGGAAAGTGGAAGGTTTTAGACTGGCCAGGTCAATCATTAGACCTTAACCCAATTGAACAGCATTTCACCTCCTGAAGAGGAGACTGAAGGGAGAAACCCCCTGAGACAAACAACAACTGAAAGAAGCTGCGGTACAAGCTTGAAAAGCATCACAAAAGAAGATCACAACAATGTGATGTCGTCAGTGGGTCAACAGCTTGATGCAGTTATTGCAAGCATGGGATATGCAACCAAACATTAAGTGTTATAGACTTTAATTTACTTCAAGACTTAGCCATTCCTATACTTTTGCTCACCTAAAACTTGCGTGGTGGTGTGCCGTGTTCTATGTTGTCTAACACGTCGACATGTAAATATCAGGAAGTGAAAACGGAAATTCTGATTTATCGTCTCATGTTCATCTTTTCATCTCAAACCCAAATGTCTTCAGTGGATAGCAAAAACAAGAGACTGTTTAGCAAATTCTCTCTCAGTAATTAGCTGATAAAATGTGCATGAGCTCACCCCAGCCATTCATTCAGTTTAACAAAAGAGCAGTATATCAACACTTGGAATAGCTAGCAAATGTACTGTATTAAAACATGTAAATAATGACGTAATCCCCGGCTATTTTTCTGACTGGATGTGGAGTTGTCATGGCACCACAATAAACAGTCTGAACCGTTTTGAGTCAGCCGGTGAGTGCTGAAGACCCAAACCACCTGGACGATGGCCCTCGCACTATTACAGCCAGCACAGAAACAAAACTGTTTCCACACACTATGTGCCGTGCCCTGCATGGATCCCTGGAGACCCTGTAAGCACCAAGCGGGCTGTGGCCCAAATCTGCACTAAGCACCCTTCATACAATCCCTTCCCTCAAAAGCTTGGTGCCAAAGCCAATTAGTTTTGTGATTAATTTAGTCATTAGCTTACTTTCAGCTGAGGGAAGGGGGGGGGGGAGCATGGTAAACTTGCAAGAGGAGCGTGTCTACACTAATTACAGCTTGTTTATTACAATGCCTCTGACAGGAGCATACGTTTATCAAATAAACAAGCAACAGCTAGTCAATTAAGAATATCCCAATTTCATCGGGGTTCAAAACGCCAAGCAGACCTGTTTCATGTATGACACCTAATATCATATAAACACACACACAAAAAAAAGATGAAAGAAAAACTCCTTCAGATAAAAATCCTTTGAATCGAGCCAAGATTCAGTTGCAGGGTAGAGAAGAAAAAAAAAAAAAAAAAAAAAAAAAAACAGTATTCTTGTGTACGCAATACTAATTACCACAAGGTCATTCATATACAAACTGGTTTACTAATTAAATGAGTGTGTGTGTGTATGTGGGGGGGGGGGACCACTACTCCCTCAGTGGGTACTTATACCACATATTCTTTTCACACATCCACGATACCAGAAACTAAAGCAACTCTAAAGGTGTTACTTTAATCACCTAGTCAACATTAACATCTTTGTCATTCTCTACACTCGCTGCGAGAGCTCGAGAAGCTCAAGAGCTCAGATCTCAGTGCTGACACTTTATTACACCCACTGCCATAGCGCTATTTCAAGAGTGAATATCAGAACATTTCATGATCAAAGCAGAGCAAGTTCTCCTGCACCATGGGATGATGGAGCAGCCAAGTCCTGCCTTGTTAAACCTCTTGTCTGGGTGGGGCTCTGACTCCACATCACTCCGAAGGAAAAAGGTGAAGAGGATTCTACAGACTCCGGTAATAAAGGTGTAACAAGGGGAGAAATAGGACTGAAGATTACACTTCGTTAATGTGCACATATAAGTTAATATGCGTTTTAAACTGTTGATCTACCGTGTGTCACGGCTCAAGAGTCTCAACATTTCCCTTGTTCGCTAAGTGATACTGTACTAAAAAAAAAAAAATATAGAGGCGAATCAACATACAGACATAGCTTCAACTCTGCAGTTCAAAAAAGTTCCTGACTTCATTAGATATTTGTGGAAATGTGCAAGAATCATGGGAAGCTGAAAAAACTCCTAAGCAAAATCTAAATTCAGGCTAAAGAAAAAACATCTCACAAACTGAATGAAACAAGTGCTCAGTTTTACAGGCCCTTTCCTGACCGGTCAAAACCAAACCACTGAGGAAGCATCAACAGCAAATCCTAATAAAATGGAGTGTGCCCACAAACCCTGCCAGTATGACACAGCAGTCTATGAACATGGCATATGAACATTTTTAGAAATCTTTTTTTTTTTTTTTTTTCCTTTGGAAAGTACTAGACAAAAGGCAAAGGAAGTTCCTGGAAAGGAAGGCAGGTTTCATGTAAGGACCTGGTGACCTCAGAGGGCAGAGATCGGAGGAAATTGATCCAGCACTCTGATCCCAGCTCAGCTGTCAGCTCCGCAGCTGGCACAAAGGCACCTGAAATAATCACACCATTCCAACCTCTAATCCAATCAGTCAGGCTCTGCGCTCCAAAAGTGAGACGCTGAGGATGAGCCGCAGCTCACGTATCAGGATATCGGACAGAACAGAGAAGCTGGCAAAGAGCGACCAGGGAGAAGGGGGGGGGGGGGGGGGGGGGTGCTTTCCTTGGTCCTGATAAAAATGAAGCACTGGAAACTGAGTCATGAGGTCATTCTTAAGTACAAAAAAAAATGCATTTAAGAGTAGAGATTATACATATACATTCACAGGTGTGGGACAAATTAAAGGAAAACCTGACAGCTTAAAGCAGTCTTTCTCAAAGTGTGCTCAGTGATTTATTATTTTTTTTTAACAGTGCTGGAAATCACAAACCAAACTTGGGATATTTGTGATGTCGTTCTTACAGTTATTAGCCTTTTGACTGGTCATTTGAACCGAATGGATCTCAACGCCAATAAATAAGGACAACTTGGACCTGAGGTGTCGGGTAGAAAGTCGAGGAAAATAAATCTCTATGGCTTGAATAAACAGACAAAATATTGCTGTACAAATTTAAACAATACCTTTTTGAAATTAATCTGCACTGATGGGCGTCCATAGAATTTATTTTACAGTGAAAATGCTTCCTGGCTGCAAGACGTTTGAGAACCCTTGTCTTAAAGGCAAGGCTTACTGCAAATCAATAAAGTTCTTCTGAAGGTTCACCTTTATACTATAATGATGGGAGCGGCCTCTTCCAGGATAACAATGTTCTCAACCTTAGAACATGTGCCGGGCTTCAGAGTCGCCAGATCACATGACTGAACATTTATGGGAGATTTTAGACTGACAAGATACTAATGATGCTCCACCACCACCATCATCATCAAGACTCCAACTGAGGGAATATTTGTTGGAAGAACTGTACACCGAGGTGCACAGAAGCCGTCCTGGTGGCTCGAGGAGGCCCAAAGCCTTACAATGACACATTCAGCTGTTTTTTTTTTTTCCTTTAATTTGTCACCTGTTAGATGACTTCAAAATTCCATGGATGTATGAGGACGCATCTGTCCAAGCCTGATGATGTCCAGTGTCTGTCCAATATGGCAGACCTGCTCAGTGTAGATTAGTTCAGTGTAAAAGACACACACACACACCGTAGACAAGAGCTGTACAGTAATCTCTCCTAATGCACCATCACTTACACAGTCAACCTTTAATTTACCGGCCTGGATTTCGCCTCCGATTTCAATTATTTGAGTCCTTAACACTGTACTATTATACAACGTCAATAACTACCGCTCGCCGCTTTGAAATATTTAACATCTCGCAAAAAAAAAAAAAAAGTCTGAACTTCAGGACTGGCAACATCTATAAGTGAAAACATTCCGCAGCTATTTGCAAAGCGAGGGCTGAGAAGCAGGAAAGAAAAAGTTCAGCCCAACACTTCAAACCTGGGTCAGGCAGCGTTTGCCAAGGTCCGTTTCTGCATAAGTGAGCACACAAACCCCCGGTGCCTGTTCAAATACTCGTTCTCTCTTTCTCGCTATCGCTCGCCATTCTTTCTGTAGAAGCTCATGACAACGGCCGCAGCAGCAATGTTTGATCTTCAGAGTTTTCCTTAATCTGGGTTGTCAAGGTTCGCCCGCTGAAGCCTGTTTACTTCAGCGAAAAAAAGGGGGGTTTTTCCCTCCTTTCGCCTTCTCTCTTTTTCACTTTTTTTCCCCTTCTTTAAAACAATGACTAATCCAAAGCACTAGTCCAAGCTGCTAGAGAGATCTTGTGTGTGTGCGTGTGTATATATATTTTTTTTTCTTTAACAAAACAGTGGCACTATATTTAAGATTTAATTTACTGTTTGCTTAAAAAAAAAAAAAAAAAAAAAAAGAACATTTATTTATTTACTCATTTTTATTCCGGGACTGAAGCAAAGGCCTGTTTACAGACACCTGAGTGGGACCAGGTGAGAAAATAAATATTATACTGCACAATAAATACAGGCTATTATATTATAAACATGTTTAGTAGCCTATATATTAACGTGTGCATTTAAAATATATATGTATACTTACAGAGTGTATAGATATACTGAAAAGGGAAATATGAAATAAACTACTTCTTTCATGTAATAAAACAGGTCTGGTCTTGGATATATTTTGAACGCTGCACTTTTCCACAGTGTACCAGCAAAAAAAATAAATAACACCACCACCAGCTGAAATGGAATAACTCATCCCTGAACTGTTATCAGACATCCTGTGAAGTGAAGCCCCTTCAACGCTAACATGTGTAAGAGGAATAAGCACGGGCTCCGACCGAAACCTCAGCTGCTGTGCTAGTTTGATTCAGTCCGGTGGAAGCCAGTCAACTTTCTCAGCACAGTCACGTCGAAGAGCAGACGACTGAGAGAGAGAGACTTTCGGGCTGCCAGGAGTAGTTTCGGGACTTGAACAAATCTGCCGTGTGTGTACGGAGAGACGGCTTGCTGAGCGGTACAAGTACAGATGAAATCAAAGCTGAAAGCGGACGAGGAGGAGAAGAAGAAGAAGAAGAAGAAAAGTGGTGCGCTTATTTCTGACTCGTCTGAACACGTGGGGAGTAAAAAAAGCACCGAGTGCTGCTGGAAATCATACAGTGGTGCTTAGAGAGAGCGTATTTTATTTACAACTCCCCGCGAAGACGCTTTTTTTTATATCTATATAAACAACAACAACAACAAAAGTGCTGCACGCGCTGTAAACGATAACGCGTTGCGACCTCGCTAGCTCCTGCGGCTAACTTCTGGGAGAAAAGAAAAAAACAACAAGAGAAAGAGAAAAAAGTCACGCTAGCCGCCTCGTCTCGAAAAATAACGCGTTTCCAATTCACAATAACGCCATTTTTAATGTAACACCTGACCGTCATCCGGCGTCGCTTAGAACGCCGTACATGTTTGTTTGTTTGTTTGCTTGTTTGTTTGTTTGTTCGCCGCAACAGACAACAGCCAAGCACACACACAAAGCCAAACGTAAAAAGTAAAACATTGCACAGAAATGAAGTAGACATTGTGAGGAACTTACCGTGATTTGGACGGGTTGTTGTTGTTTTTTTTTTAATGCTGAAATTTGCTTCTCGGCGGTTTGAACTCTTCGCGTGAGCTTGTGTTTGGGCAGAGCGCGTGCGATAAATCGCACTGTAAACACTAACAATATTACTCTCGCGTGGGTCTGACCGGAAAGCGGCGTGTTGAAGCAGTACTTTCAGTTAGGAACGCGGGATCCTTCCGACGGGTTTTTTTTTTTTTTTTTTTACACTTTTAACGTGCCGAGAGAGAGAAAGAGAGAGAGAGAAGGGGGAAACATCGCGGATTTAGATGTTGTTGTTTTTTGATGTTCCCAGTCCGTGACGTCATATCCACCTGCTTGAGTAAACACCGCTCAGCGCGCGACGCACAGCTCACAATCAAGTCCATGTCATTCAGCGAAGCAGAACTTTGCGCGCGACATTCGTAGGCTGCTTCTTAGTGTTTGTAGTAAATAAAGAAGTACGACTTCTTCTCCTGTCTTTCTTTAAAGTAAAATCGTCCAGGTGGATCACTGTAAGAGGAGCGCGTCTAGCCATCCTCTCCCGGTTTTCTCGACTTTCTGCAGAGAAACACGACAGGTTCGGAGGGTAAAAAGTTCAGAAGGACTAGCCCATGTGCTAGAACAAAAAAAAAAAAAAGTATGAAAATTCAAGCTCTTCCATCTGCCTAAATAGCTACCGGTTTTATTTGTCATGTTCCTCAATGGATAAATTTGGTGATTATTTGGTGTGTTTACTGTTGCATTAGTGTCTGTGTGTGTTTTCTGTTCATTACATTCATGCACGGTCCATTATATTAGTTTCATTCTTACTCGATGAACAAAGTGCTCAAACGTGCAGGAAAAAGAAAGAAAACCACCACAGAAAAGGAATCCGTGCATTTCTCTGATTCCCTGGCTGGAATGGATGTCAGCTGAGCCTACACCTAGGATAAATCTAATAAATCAGTCATTACAACAATTGAATAAAACAGTGAGGTATGGTCGTATGGGGGTTCTGTAATTCACAAGTCGGTAGTTAGTGATAGTCAGATCAATATTTAATCCCGAGTACACAGGAAAAGATTTAGAAAAGGAGGCACACGCATGTGGATGAATGTATTTAGCACGGTGGTGAGCTACTGTACTACAGAGACATGACTGAGTTTTATGAGTACAGAGCGCCACCGTGTGGCTGAATAGAACTAGTTCTGATGTTAGGCGATAGATTATGATGTCCATTCATTCATCCATCCAGGATTGGCACCCTGACCAGGGTGTAACCCCCGCCTTGTGCCCGATGCTCCCTGGGATAGGTTCCAGGTTCCCCGTGAGCCTGAAGCATAAGCGGTATAGAAGACGGGTGGATCGATCCATCCGTTCATTTTCTATATCGTTTATCCTAAACGGGGAGACTGGAGCCTATCCCGGGAGACTCGGGGGCACAAGGCGGGAACATCCCGGACAGGGTGCCAACACATCACAGGGCACAATCGCGCACACCCATTCACATGCTACGGACAACTTAGAGATGCCAATCAGCCTGTCTTTGGTCTGGGGAGGAAACCAGAGTACCCGGAGGACACTCCTGATTATGATGTCATTGTGTATAATACATACACATATAGAGAGTGAATTCAAATACATAGGGGCAGAATATCCGTCTTGTGGAAAATCCCACAACTGAAATCCTGACCTGTCTACATGGTGAAGGGAAAATGCTTATACCGCATTCGAAAGAAGCATGGCTTACCCTTTTGTCAAAATGACCCAAGACAATTGTTAATGACATGTTTTGAAAATTAAGGACAGATTTGGACACTTCCTTTCATTGGTTCAGGCTCTAAATTTAATTTAATGGTGTTTAAAGCAATACTTACTAGTAGCTTACATATTCATGGCACCAGTAGGCCTAAATCAAATTTCAATAACAGACTGAAACAATTCTTCTCGAAATTCATCAACAGATTCTAATACTGTATGAACACAGTAACTGACTCGCAGAGCACAATCTCACACACACTCACACACCCATTCACACACTACAGACGATTTAGAGTTGCCAGTCTGCTGACTGGCACGTCTTTGGACTGGGGGAGGAAACCCCTGAAGCACAGGGAGAACATACAAACTATACACGCACAAGAAATTGAACCCCCAACCCTGGAGGTGAGACGCAAACATGCTAACCTCTAAGCCACTGAATAGCAGCATAACACAGGATGTAAAAAAATATAATAATAATTAGACAAAGTAAAAATCTCTGTATACTCACTAGCAGGCCTATGCAACTTTCTATATTTCCAAATCTACTTTCATTTCCTCCTTATTGAGGCCTTTTATAAAAAAAAATAATAATAATAATAATAAAAACACCATGTAAGGCACCTAAGATCCATCAACGCATCATTTAATCATAGTTGTGGGGTGTTTCATGAATACATCCAATATATCCTTACACTTCTCCTTTATATGCTTATCGCATTTTAAGAATGTCCCAATTAATCTGAAGCATAAAAATCAAGATAAATCATGTCAGAATCTTTTCTACCTTTATTGTGAAATTTGAACCTATTAATTAAAGTGAAAAACAACAAGAATCATTTTAGGCAGAAAAAAAAAACGTTCAGAATAAAAAATGTACGGTAACCTGGTTGCATAAGTGTACACGCCCCTAAACTAATACTTAGTTGAAGCAGGTTTAGATTTTATCACGGCATTCAATCTTTTTGGGTAAGAGTCAATCCTTTTGGCACGTTTTGACTTCGCAGTATTTTGCCATTCGTCCTTGAAAAGCATTCGAACTCTGCCAAATTGGCTGGGCATCCCCTGTGCACAGCCCTCTTCAGGTCAACACGGACTTTTGATTGGATTCGGGTCTGGACTCTGGCGGGGCCATTCCAAAACCTTGAACTTGTTTTGGTGAAGCCGTTCCTCTGTTGGTCTGGAGGTTTGCTTTGGGTCGTTGTCATGCTGAAAAGTTTCATTCCTCTTCATAAGTGTTTTAGCAGCAGCCTTAAACTTTTGTGGCAATACTGACTGGGTATTTGGAGCTATTCATCATTACCTCCATCCTGATTAAAGCCCCAGTTCCAGCTGAAGAAAAACAGCTCCAAAGTACGATACTGCCACAAACATGCTTCCCCGTGGGGATGGTGTTCTTCTGGTGATGTGCTGTGTTGTTTTTTTGTGCCAAACATATTACTTGATATCATTGCCAAAAAGTTTTCCTGTGGTCTTATCAGACCATAACACATTATTCCACATGGTTTTGTGAGATTGGATGTATTTTTATAAAAAAAAATTTGTTAAAACAGGTTTCCGTCTTGCCACCCTATCCCATAGCCCAGAGATATGAAGAATTCGTGAGATTGTTGTCACATGTAGCGAGAAACCAGTGCTTGTCAGACATGGCTGCAATTCTTTTAATGTTGCTGTAGGCCTCTTGGCAGCATCCCTGACCAGTTCGCTCATAAATTTTAGAGGGACGTCCCGTCTTAATAGTTTCGCCGTCGTGCCATATTTTAACAGGGGTGTGTAGACTTTTTATATCTACTGCGCATATACAGCGGGGTCCAAAAGTCTGAGCGCACTAAGTGAAAGTGTCTCGATTTTGCATTATCTTCTAATTGAATGAGTACTTGGAACGTCCCCTTTTTGTTTTAATGACAGCATGCACACCAGCAGGCATGGATTCCACAGGTTCGTGCAAAACCTCATGATCCATTTCAGATCGAATCCATCGGAGTGCCGTCTGATCACATGCTCCAGTAGAAGAGATTAGACATGAGGAAAATCTGACCTTTTGTACAAAGTAGTTAACATGATCAATTTCACAAATTTGCTTAACCTAGAAGTAGTGCAGAGTCTTGGATATTAAATATTGAAGATACTGAACGTTTACTTTCTTTGTTTTGATTATTAAATCAATATTAAACCTTCTATTTCCTATTTTAAATGAAAGGGGGGAAAAAAACATATTTTCAATGTGGTCTCAGACTTTCAGACCTCACTGTATGTGCACTGCAGTTATAATAGAGTTTATATACATATACATATATATATTTTAATAGACGTAATAAATGGAACAATAGTAGGATACAAATTGCACTAAAAGGTACAGTATCGTAACCTGTAGTGTATTTGTTATTATGGTTATTATAGTACACATTCCTTAACATCTCTGAATGTACTTTTTACATGAAAAGGATCAAAATGGCAAAATCTCTCAGGAGATTAAGTATCTTATATGTCTATAAAACGGATTACAACTCATAACTCATAAATACATCATGCTGTATTGTAATATGAGAGTACACGAGGTAGATTTCACTGTCATTTACACACACTTGACACGATTATAAATATGTGTATTCTTTCACAGTTTTCTCTCAGTTTAGGACGTGGGGTCTGAGATTTTGGGTCTTCTTATTGTTATATCCGGTGTCTCTGGTGAAAGCAGATGATGCACTCAACATAATGGCATCTCTGTTTACTGTGCCTACAATAGACCTAACGCTATTAGGACTGAACTATTTTAGTTCGTGTATATTTTTAGGACATGTTGCTTAAACGGAGCGTTTCGGCCGCAGCCACAAGCATTTCCCTGGGGCTGAGGTCAGAGATCTGACTTGGCTATTCAAACATTCCTAATAATCTCAGTAATGCAAGATTAAAATCAATCTGACTGCATAATTAAAAATGGCACAAGAAAACAAAACAGTTTTTGTGTAATGCTAATAAAAGCAGTCTGGTTCTGGACTAGTCCTTTCTAATGCACTATTATTTTGGTAGAACTTAAATTCCTCATGAGTGCAGCGAGATGCAGCTGCACTTTAGTTATAATGATGCAGATATAAGCTACTGTGTGTGTGAGTGTGTGTGTGTGTGTGTGTGTGTGTGTGTGTGTGTGTGTGTGTGCGCGTAGAAAACCGACAGCCGAGGATGTAAAGTTTCACCAATTAAACAGCTAAACAGCTAAAAGGTAGTATTTTTTTTATGGTGGTGATAGAGTTGTGAGAAGATTTCCCCTATGACGTATTTAGTAATTACAGTGAAACTAAACAGGAAAGATATATATATATATATATATATATATATATATATATATATATATGGTTCCCTTCTGAGTCCGGTTCCACTCAAGGTTTCTTCCTCAGATCATCTCAGGGAGTTTTCCCTCACCACCGTCGCCACCGGCTCGCTCAATAGGGATAAATTCACACACTTAAAATCCATATCCTGTGTTTATATGTTTCTGTAAAGCTGCTCTGAGACAATGTCCATCGTTAAAAGCGCTACACAAATCAAACTGAATTGAAATATATGTAGTTATGAGAGTGAGGAATGTAAGTCTGCAGGCTGCTGAGTTCTGGGAGATGAAGAGGTTATGAGATGAGGAGGCCTGGGCACTAGCTATCATTCTAGTTCATCCCAAAGGTGTTCAGTGCAGTTGAGATCAGGGCTCTGCACAGGCAACTTGAGTTTCTCCACATTAACCATGGCAAACCATGTCTTTATAGATTTCGTTTTGTGCACAGGGGCATTGTCATGCTGGAACATGTTCGGACCTCTTGATTCCAGTGAAGGCATAAAAGACTTTCAGCATACAAAGACAATTGTGTGCTTCTAACTTTGTGCTAACAGTTTCAGGAAGAACCTCATATGGATGTTATGGACAGGTGTCCACATACTTTTGGCTATATAAGCGTATGTCAGTATAAAACACTGTCTGTGTGTGTGTGTGTGTGTGTGTGTGTGTGTGTGTGTGTGTGTTGTCTGTTAAATAAGACGGTGTGTAGGCTATCTGTTATTATTTCTGTCATGGACATTCATACAATTTTTGAATAAAGTTTTTATTTTCCTCCGAGACTGTAGAAGATTTGAATTTAATTTTGTGAGTATCTTGACTGACCACTAGATGGGGACAAAATATAACAGACAAAGAAGAGGGGGGAAAAAACATTCATGAGGCTTGATTTTTAGTGTTTTCTCGATAGACTGACTAGTGGCAGATCATACAGAGCATAAATAGAAATAACAGCATGGGAATTAATTAAACATACACCCACACATCCCACTCCTTCCAAACACACACCCACACCCACACACACACACACACACACACACAGAGTGTTACATCTCTTGATGTTATGATGTTGGTGTGTGGTGTGTCACTAGCATTTAAGCCCCCTTTTTTTTCTTTCTTAAAATACAGTGGAAATGGACCAGAACTTTAGTTTAAGTCAGAAATGATCAAACTAAGCGACAATACAAGTTAAGATAATACATGTTAGTGATATCTTTTTCATGTTGTTTGTTGGAATTTCTCTTTTAAAAAATCCCACATTATTCATTCTAATTCATATAATTTCACAACAACGACTATTAATTATCCAGTAACTACAATGAAACCTATAAGAAAGATACGTCATCATTAGCGTGAAGCGTCACGATATAAAAGTCATAGGGGTTTAGGCTTTAAACAATTTGCCAGATATATATCACTGTAAACTGTTGGTGTCTGTTGTTGGTAAATAGACCGTTTTAATCAGTAATATTGCATATATGCTGATCGGATCACGTTTTAGAAAGCATTTATACAAATGTGATAAAACGTACAAAACCTAGAACAGTCATAAACATAGATAACAAAGATTTAAAGTTGTATATGATTGTCCTTGACCTGAAGCAGACTTCCCCATTTGAATATCCTCACATTATGTATGAAATTCCCCCATTGTGCTGTCCCTACATGTCAGTTACTCTACAGTAGCCTTTTTGCAGAAGTATCACTAACTCTCCCCATACATAAACAATTGCATTTGTGCCTTCATTCGTTCATATTTAAAAGTGGATTATAGCACAATCCACTTTAAATGTAAATGACACTGATGAGCCATAAGATTTCAACCACTGACAGGTGAAACGAATGATATTGATTATCTCCTTACAATGGCGCCTGTCAAAGAGTGGGATATATTAGGGAAGCGTAAGGATCTGAGCAGCTTAGACAAGGGTCAAGTTGGGATGGCTGGACGACGGGGTCAGAGCGTCTCCAAAACAGCAGGTCTTGTGGGGTGTTCCCGGTTTGAAGTAATTAGCACCTACTAAAAGTGGTCCAAGCAAGGACAACCAGTGAACTGGCGACTGGGTCACGGGCACCCAAGGCTCAGTGATGCGTGTGGGGCGTGAAGGCTAGCCTGTCTGGTCCAATCACACAGAAGAGCTACTACAGCACAAATTGCTGAAGAGTAGCTGCAGACCGGTCAGAGTGCCCATGCTGACCCCGTTTACCGCCGGAAGCGCCGACAATGGGCACGTGAGCATCAGAACTGCATCATGGAGCAATGAAAGAAGGTGGGCTGGTCTGAGCAATCATGTTTTCTTTTACATCATGTGGATCGCAGGGTGTGTGTACGTCATGTCCCTGGGGAAGAGATGGTACCAGGATGCACTATGGGAAGAAAGCAAGCTGCCGGAGGCAGCATCATGCTCTGGGTAATGTTCTGCTGGGAGCCATACCACCTGTCTAAACGTTGTTGCAGACCAAGTACAACCCTTCATAGCAACAGTATTCTCTAATAGCAGTGGCCTCTTTCAGCAGGATGCTGCGCATTGCCACACTGCGAAAATTGATCAGGAATGGTTTGAGGAACATGACAAAGAGTTCAAGGTGTTGACTTGGCCTTTCAATTCCACAGATCTCAATATGATCGAGCGTCTGTGAGATGTGTCGGACAAACAAGTCCAATCCACGAAGACCCCACCTCACAATTTACAGGACTTAAAGGATCTCGGTGCCAGATATCACAACACACCTTCAGAGGTCTTATGGAGTCCATGCCTCGAAGGATCAGAGCTGTTTTGGCAGCACAAGGGGTCCTACACAATATTTGCAGGTGGATTTAATGTTATGGCTGATCGGTGCATGATATCTCTTAAAAAAAAAAAAAAAAAGGATGATATTTTTGTTGTCTAGCCTCTTTTTATCCCAGCACTAGAAATGATTGTGAACAACACTTGTAATTTTGCAAGCAAGTATTTCGACTGGAAAAATAGCCTGGCTCTTAAGTGTCCTGTTCATTCACTTGAATTGAATTCGATGTGATTTCTGCTCTCTAGAATTGCAGTGGTGCACTTCTGTTTGACAGACCAACTCAAACACACTTCAACATTAAATACACTATGACAATAAATATGATCTTCCAGAGATTTAGTGCTTTTTTTTTTTCTTCGTTCTTTCATCTACTGAAAGTGAGGATTTGCTTTGAAGTTCATTGCTGATAGTAAGTGCATTGAGTGGCATAGACATGCGGGTCCAGTGTTTATTTCACAAGATGCAGCAACTGAAATTTACCAAGTGTCATTATAACTACAATAAGCATCATATGTCATGGTCAGATGAGACCAAACTTTTTGGTCCCGTACACCATTAACATATTTAGAGATAAAAGGGAACCGCATACAAAAAAAAAGCACCTAATACCCACTGTAAAATTTGGACAGTGGATCATTGATGCTTTGGAGCTGTTTCGTTGATTGTGGATCGAGGACTCTTATGAAGACTGATGGTATCATGAATTCTGTTAAGTACCAAGATATTTCAACCTGGTTGTTCAGATTTGGCCAAGGATATGTATAAACAATATATGCATTACAAGCATACTTCCAGATCAGCTTAAGTGGAAGCCCAGATACTGTACCTCCTGTGTGATCCATCCAAATCACACACTTCAGCAGGTTTGTTCATTGTAAGGCTGGCTTGTGTCCATCAGACATAGACTGCCTCTTCTGCTTTGGGCACAGTCACAAAGGGACTGTTCAAGTCACTGTGTACTTTTTTCATTACTTCCATCTCTAGAATTTGAGCACTCATCCATATGCCTTTCTGCCATCAGCGCCACTTGTTAAACCGACTTCTTTGGTTTCTCAGGGTAGTCTAACTGGCTCTTGGGCAACAGATTGTTGGCCACCACCATGGCTTCTCCAGTCAGCAGAGCCACATGCTGAGGCCATTCCCTCAAACATATCAATGCCTTGATATATTCCTGTGGTGTCATTCTGGCAAGAGAGGCGAAGCTCACTGCCAGAGGCATAAAGGAGGAGGAAGGGCTGGTTACGCTCCTAAGTGTATGTGTATATGCACTTTATTAGGAATACCTGCACAACTGTTCATTCTTGCAATCATCTACTCAGCCAATTGTGTGGCAGCAGCATAAAAGCATGCAGATATGGGCCAGCAGCTTTGGGTAATGTTCACATCATCCATTAAATTAGGAAAAAAAAAAAGATTTTGACTCTGATTTTGACTGTGGTATGATTGTTGATACCAGATGGGCTGGTTTGAGTATTTCTGTAACTGCTGATCTCCTGGGATCTCCAACACTCTAGAGTTTACACAGAACGGCGCAATAAAGAAAAAACCTCCACTGAGCAGCAGTTCTGCAGACAGAAGAGCCTTGTTGAAGAGAGAGGTCAATAGAGAATGGCAGGACTGGTTCGAGCTGACAGAAAGGCTGCAGTAACTCAGATAACCACTCTGTACTGTTGTGGTGAGTAGTGAAGCATCTCAGAATGCACGACACACTGAACCTTGAGGCAGATGGGCTACAACAGCAGAAGACCACATCAGGTTCTACTTCTGTCAGGCAAGAACAGAAAGATGAGGCGGAATTGGGCACAGGCTCAACAAAACTGGTCAGTTGAAGACTGGAAAAATGTCGCCTGGTCTGATGAATTTTGATTTCTGCTCAGACACATGGATGATAGGGTAAAAATGTGGCACCAACAGCATGAATCCATGGATCCAACCTGCCTTGTGTCAACAGTACAGGCTGGTGGAGGAGGTTTAATGGTGTGCCTGTCTATACCAGTCAATCATTGCTTGAATGCCACAGCCTATTTGAGTATTGTAGACCATGTGCATCCCTTCATGGACACAATTAACCCATCTTCTAATGGCTACTTCCAGCATGATAATGCACCATGTCACAAAACAAAAGACGTCTCAAACTGGTTTTATGAACATGAGAGATTCGCAGCATGAAAGTGCGCCTGGAAAATCTGCAGGAATTGCGTGATGAAATCATGTCAACATGGACCAGAACCTCAAAGGAATGTTTCCAACATCTTGTAGAATCCGTTTTGATAGTAAAGAGAGGCCCTACCCAGTATTAGTATAGTGTACCGAATAAAGTGTTCAGTAACAGCATACAGCATTGCTGCCTCATAGTTCTAGGGTCCCCTTTGACATGAAGGCATACAAACGAAAGAGCTAGTTAAATCCCTAGACTGTATATATGGGTGGACCTTGTAACATTGGTGGAAAAGTAAAGCCCAAAATGTCTCTGAGGTTCTTTAATGGCTGGCTGCAGTAAAATTTTTAACCCTGGCCATTCCCATGTTAATGAATGGAAACAAGCCAAATGTACATATTAATTTTTATTCTGTTGTTTTTGCGAGTTCCGTTAACCTTGATATCCCCCCAGTATTTTTCCTGACAATAAACACGTTTTATATGAGTTATTTGATGATAATTAAAAGGGTGTGGTTGATGTCTAGAAATGCAGGTGATTGATGGTCTAGAAATGACAGTCTAGCCTAATGAATATGCATGACTTTTCCAACACGCACCTAAAGCTCTTCACAGTTTTATAGCAAAGCTATGTCTTGTTCTGCTGTAAACTGCTCTAATAGATCTTCAGCAGGGAGTTCTTGGCAGTCTTTCTGGTATGTTGCTCATTTTGAAGTCTAAGCTAGCTCTTTGTACTTCTAACTAGCAAACCACTGGGAGTACAGACAGAAACTGTCGCGTTCACTTTTTCTGACGTTTGTTTGTTTATTACTTATTTAACCATTAAAGACACTCCGCAATTGCATCAGACTCCTTGGATTTGTGAAAGAAACATTTCAGTACTACAAAGTAAAGGCCTGTTCACATCAGGAACGATAACTATAAAGATAACTATAACGATATCTATAGTAGTGTCCACACCAATGCACGATATGATTCTGTTTATTCTAAGCACATGCTGCAGTCATGCCGTCTGCTGCATTAAATGCTCGAGCTCTTTAAAGCAGGATGGATTCTGATTGGCTGTCAATGTTTTTATCGTTCATCAGCTGGGAAATCGTTCTGAAAGTGATTCCAACGATATCGTTTCTCTGTGCCGTTATTGTGATAGTTGTGGTGTGGACTCTGCTATTCTTTTATATCTAGAACAATTTTTAGAACTATATCTTTATCGTTATCATTATGGTTATCGTCATGGGTTTGAACAGGCTTTTAATGAAAAGTCTCAAAAAGATTTGGGCCTATTTTCAATACTCTGGACAAAAATCGCATCATAAAGGATTATTTAAATAATTTTAAAAAGAAAATGTAGGGAAAATAGGTAAACGACTTGTGAATCTGTTTGGCTCTTGATGCTTGCTGCCAGAAATTGGAGAATCTGGGCGAAATACACCACAAACACCAACAAATGTTTTGCTGAGGACATATTAGCAAGTAAGTTAAAAGTTTACAGATCCGGTTTCTGACTTTTATAACAGAAATGTGGCTACTATGTAGAAATGTAGCTACTATGTAGAAATGTAGCTACTATGTAGAAATGTAGTTACTATGTGGAAATATAGCTACTATGTGGAAATGTAGCTACTATGTAGAAATATAGCTACTATGTAGAAATGAAATATAGATACTATGTAGAAATATGGCTACTATGTAGAAATATAGCTACTATGTGGAAATATAGCTACTATGTAGAAATGAAATATAGATACTATGTAGAAATATGGCTACTATGTAGAAATGTAGCTACTATGTTGAAATGTAGCTACTATGTTGAAATGTAGCTACTATGTAGAAATGAAATATAGATACTATGTAGAAATATGGCTACTATGTAGAAATGTAGCTACTATGTGGAAATGTAGCTACTATGTGGAAATGTAGCTACTATGTAGAAATGAAATATAGATACTATGTAGAAATGTAGCTACTATGTGGAAATGTAGCTACTATGTAGAAATGTAGCTACTATGTGGAAATGTAGCTACTATGTATAAATGAAATATAGATACTATGTAGAAATGTAGCTACTATGTGGAAATGTAGCTACTATGTAGAAACGTAGCTACTATGTAGAAATGTAGCTACTATGTGGAAATGTAGCTACTATGTAGAAACGTAGCTACTATGTAGAAGTGTAGCTACTATGTGGAAATGTAGCTACTATGTAGAAATGAAATGTAGCTACTATGTAGAAATGTAGCTACTATGTAGAAATATAGCTACTATGTAGAAATGAAATGTAGCTACTATGTAGAAATGTAGCTACTATGTAGAAATGTAGCTTCTATGTAGAAATGAAATATAGATACTATGTAGAAATGTAGCTACTATGTGGAAATGTAGCTACTATGTAGAAATGTAGCTACTATGTGGAAATGTAGCTACTATGTATAAATGAAATATAGATACTATGTAGAAATGTAGCTACTATGTGGAAATGTAGCTACTATGTAGAAACGTAGCTACTATGTAGAAACGTAGCTACTATGTGGAAATGTAGCTACTATGTAGAAACGTAGCTACTATGTAGAAGTGTAACTACTATGTGGAAATGTAGCTACTATGTAGAAATGTAGCTACTATGTGGAAATGTAGCTACTATGTAGAAACGTAGCTACTAGGTAGAAGTGTAGCTACTATGTGGAAATGTAGCTACTATGTAGAAATGAAATGTAGCTACTATGTAGAAATGTAGCTACTATGTAGAAATGTAGCTTCTATGTAGAAATGAAATGTACCTACTATGTAGAAATGTAGCTACTATGTAGAAATGTAGCTACTATGTGGAAATATAACTACTATGTAGAAATGAAATGTAGCTACTATGTAGAAATATGGCTACTATGTGTGAATATATTTGAATTCAGCAGCTGGCACCTAAACTAGCATTCATTAGTTAGCTAGCTAACTACCATTCAGCTGCCATTGGCCATTGTATTAAATCATATGCACACATACTGTAGTGATTGAAAGTTTGTGAACCCTTTACAATTTTCTATATATCTACATAAATATGAACTAAAACATCATCAGACTTCTACACAAGTCCTAAAAGTAGACAAAGAGAACCCAATTAAACAAATGAGACAAAAATATTATACATGGACGTTTATTTAATGAAGAAAATGATCCAGTATCCGTGTGTGGCAAAAGTATTTGAACCCCTAGGATTAGCAATTAATTTGAAGGTGAAAATAGAGTCAGGTGTTTTCAATCAATGGGATGATGATCAATTGTGAGTGAGCGCCCTGGAAGTGTGTCATGGCCTGAACAAAGGAGATTTCTGAGGACCTCACAAAAGGAGTTGTTGATACTCATCAGGTGGAAAAGGTTACAAAACTATCTCTAAAGAATTTGGACTCCACCAATCCACAGGTTGTGTACAAATGGAGACCATTTAAGACCATAGTTCCCCTCCTCAGGAGTGGTTGAAGAACAAAGATCACTCCAAGAGCAAGACGGGTAACAGTCCATGAGGTCACAAAGGAACCCAGGTTAACATCTAAGCAACTAAAGGTCTCTCTCACATTGGCTAATGTTAATGTTCATGAGTCCACCATCAGGAGAACACTGAACAACAGTGGTGTGCATGGCAGGGAGAACGCCACTGCTCTCCAAAAAGAACATTGTTGCACATTGTTGTAACAATCACAAGGACAAGCCAGAAGGCTATTGGAAAAGTGTTTTGTGGACGGATGAGTTCAAAATAGAATTTTTGGTGTAAATGAAAAGCGTTATGTTTGGGGAAAAGAAAACACTGCATTCCAGCATAAGAACCTTATCCCATCTGTGAAACATATTGGTGGGCAGTATCATGGTTTAGGCCTGTTTTGCTGCACCTGGAATTCTAAAGGAAAATGTCAGGACATCTGTCCGTGTACTGAATCTCAAGAGCAAGTGGGCCATGCAGCGAGCATAAGCATACAAGTTGTTCTACGAAAGAATGGTTAAAGAATAAAGTTCTGGAATGGCCAAGTCAAAGTCCTGACCTTAATCCAATAGAAATGTTGTGGAAGAACCTGAAGTAAGCAGGTCATGTGAGGAAACCCAGAGTTGAAGCTGTTCTGTACTGAGGAACAGGCTAATAACCTCCAAGCCGATGTGCAGGACTGATCAACACTTATCAGAAATGTTTAGTTGCAGTTATAACAAGGGGGTCACAGCAGATACTGAAAACAAAGGTTCACATACTTTTGCCACTCACAGATCTGTAATATTGGATCATTTTCCTCAAAAAATAAATGACTAAGTATAATATTGTCTCATTTGGTTAATTTTGTTCTCTTGATCTATTTTAGGACTTGTTGAAAATCTGATGATGTTTTACGTCATATTTATGCAGAAATATAGAAAATTCTAGAGAGTTCACAAACTTTCAAGCACCAATGTATTAATTTATTGTCTGGGGTTTTCATAAATAAGGCATATTAATGATGTTTCAACGTCATGTTGTACATGGGAGCTCTGACGGTTCTAGCGACAGTTCCTCTCCAGGAACTGGAACCAGGAACCCTAATGGTCATCTGTGGTCATCCATGGGTAAACCACACCTTTCACTATAAATGAAGGCAAGGATGGCAGTCGAGAGAAGGGAGGAATATCACAGAGCAGTATGCTTTGTAATATTCCTCATGGTGACGGTAAAGGAGCTTCTTAAAGTTCTCAAGGAAAACATTATTAAACAACACTCAAATGTACAAAGCAGCATAGCAGAGCCTTAGCAAAGACCTTAAACATCCCTGTCACGACAATTTGTTATATAATACTCCAGTGGAAAGTTCATGGAACCACAACTAATCTTTCCTGGACATGTATGCCATGCAAGATTTCACATTGTGCTCTCAGACTAATAATAAGGAAGATACGAGAGAAGCCAGCAGTCACTTAAAAAGAGTTGCAGACTGACTTGAAAGCAGCAGGAATACCGGTTACACACAGACCAATAAGCAATGAACTGTAGTGCAATCATCTCCATTCCTACATCCCCCGCAAACCCCCTCTGCTAAAAAAAAAAAAAAAAAAAGAAGAAGCATGGAGATGCGTGTCTAAAAACAATTAGACAAATCAGCACTCTTTTGGAACAATATACTCTTGGCAGATGAAACAAAAATAGAACTATTAGAATAATTCAGCTCATCATGTTTGGAGAAAGAAGGTTTGCACATATGATCCCAACAACACCATGCCCACAATGAAGTATGGTTCTGGGAGCATCATAATATGGAGTTACTTTGCTGCAAATAGTACTCGGGTATTACATATCATCAAATGGAAACATGAATGCAGCAATGTACTGTGACATATTAGAGGAGATTTTAATATCATTGACCAAGAAACTGAATCTGGGGAAAAGATGGACGCTTCGACATGACCATAGCCGATTGCATGGCCTAGTCAATCTCCTGACATAAATCCCATTGATAATTTATGGATTTTGAAATTGTGACTCCATTAGAAAGACCCTTGTTACACTGGGATATTGAAGACGATTTGCCAAGATGAATATCCCAAAAATGAATCACAATGCTCTAAAAAGCTAATTACTTCTTACTGTAGATGTCTCAAAGCTATAATTGCCAACAATGGCTTTGAAACAAAGCGGTAACATTGGTAATCTGTGGGGTCAGAATGCATCCATCCATCCATCTTCTAACACTTACTCCTCTTCAGGGTCGCGGGGAACCTGGAGCCTATCCCAGGGAGCATGGGGCACAAGGCGGGGTACACCCTGGACAGGGTGCCAGTCCATCACAGGGCACAATCACATACACACTCACACACCCATTCATACACTACGGACACTTTAGACACGCCAATCAGTCTACCATGCATGTCTTTGGACTGGGGGAGGAAACCGGAGTACCCGGAGGAAACCCCCGCAGCACGGGGAGAACATGCAAACTCCGCACACACAGGACCCCGGTGGGAATCGAACCCCCGACCCTGGAGGTGTGAGGCGAACGTACTTGTTTGTTCAAAAGTATAGAAAGTCAAAGAGTAGAAAGTCAAAAGGCATCATGTGTGCAAATTTGAAGTGGAAATATGCACTAGAAGTATATTAAATAACAAAGTCAAAAGCGTTTGAATACGTATTTCCCCTCACTGTACAGTATACGTACGTGTCACATATTCACTTTCAGTAATTAGTATTATCATGAATGACATGGATCTTGCTGCCTTAGAACCATGATGAAGGCTTTTTTGAAGGTGGTGGGTGTTTGGAGGTGTTTAGGGGTCCATAGGTATTATTCCAAGTTATTATACCACATGTATTGTGGTATTATACCACATGATCCCCACTTAAGGAAGGACATGAGTGTCGTTGCAATAGTACTGAAACTTCTAAATAAATGTCGGTAGACGCTTTACAACTCCTAGGAATATTTGCAAGTATTTGATACTGTTCTGCTCCTTCCTGGACCTCAACAGTGTCCATGAGGACTAACGTAGGGCAAATTACAAATCAAGAAGGGCATCATCATGAACACTGGGAAGGTCCACCTGGGACATGTGACTTCACACCTCTCTGCATGGACAATGCGTGCCAACCTTATAATCATCATCATCATCATCACTGTAAATCTTATGCAAAAATGTTTCTCAGCTCCTGTCCTGTAACAGTTACTATAGACACCCGTGTAACAAATAATGACTTCTTTAACACGTCAATGTTGAGTCAACACATGCACTGAATCCTGCTTCATATCATTAACGCCTGTCACATCAGGGTTTGATGAAGCGGTGTGTTTTAAACTGGAAACAGATGATCACTGTGAGCGAGTCTCTGTGCTCTCTGTGTCTTTAAATGCTCAGTGCGAGCGCGTTGGACTGGAGCAGAAGACGCGTTTACTTCAGTCTGTACAGGGACAGTCACCCTTGAAAAACACGAGATTACCACAGCTACAGAACACCACCTCGGATTACCAAATCTGACTCGAAACATCTGGCCAGCTGCTCATGAAGCCGAAGCGGGGTTGTGCTCTGTATTTAGCAGAGCCCCCCCTTTCCTCCTCCTTGTGTCCACCGCCCCCACGGAGGAAATAAACAGGAACACGGACCCTTTCTCTCCGTTACTGTCGGCTTCTGGACTTCTCGAACCTCGGCCACCGCGCTGGACGCTGAAACGCACGAGGACGCGGTGTGAAATAAAGAGCAGGATTAGGAATACGAGCCTAGAAAAGGACATTTCTTGTTCTACGAGGAGGTATCCGAAAGAGATGAGGATATGCTATGAGATTGGAATCATAGCAACTGAGCGTTATCCTCTAAAAATGACGGATTAAAAAGGCTGATGACGGATTAAATGACGGATTAAATGGCGGATTAAATGTGCTGGGAACACTGAATTGAAGAAGTTCAGATGACAGATGATGAACTGTGAAACGGGCATGGATGTGAACGCGTACCCTAAAGAAGGTTCTTATGTGTTGACTCAAAAATCCCTATGGACACCAACATTTTAACGCACGCGTTTACTTGATGCTGGATTACGGAGTCGGGGCGTCGCTGTGGACAGTGCGCATGCGCAGATGGCCAACACGAGCGATCCCGGTGAAAGCAACGAGCCCTCGCTTCAGGACTATGCTACCACTGCTTCTGCTGTGAAACTGGCCTCTCTCGGTCTCATTGCAGGGGTCAGTGTGTTGGGAAACATGCTGGTCTTGCTGCTGGTGGTTAAAGATCGTTCTCTTCACAAAGCACCGTATTATTTTCTCGTTGATTTGTGCTTGGGTGACATAGCGCGCTCGGCATCGTGCTTCCCATTCACGATGGCGTCTGTGGCACATGGCTCGATGTGGGCTTATGGCGCTATGAGCTGCAAAGCTGTGGCTTTTCTGTCTGCTCTGTTCTGCTTCCATGCTGCCTTCATGTTGTTTGGTGTGAGTGTCACGCGCTATATGGCCATCGCACACCACCGCTTTTATGCCAAGCGTGTGACACCATGGACGTGTGCTGCCGTCATTGGTGTTTCATGGATTTTGGCAGCGGCCATGGCCCTGCCACCTGTTTTTGACATGAACACATATAGATTCATGCATGAGGAGGAGCAGTGCATGTTTGAGCAACGCTACGCGAGGGCCAACGACACGCTAGGATTCACTCTGATGTTGGCTGTGGTAGTGGGAGCCACACACGCAGTGTATGTCAAGATGCTCTGCTTCGTGTATGACCACCGCAAGATGAAGCCAGCCCAGGTAATCCCAGCTGTCAGCCACAACTGGACTTTTCATGGGCCTGGAGCCACAGGTCAAGCGGCTGCTAACTGGATCGCTGGATTTGGACATGGTCCGACACCACCCACTCTCGTGGGCATCAGGCAGGTATCACACAGTGCCAATAGAAGGCTGCTTGTCCTGGATGAGTTCAAGATGGAGAAGCGAATTGGGAAAATGTATTATATGATAACTCTGGCTTTCTTGTTACTCTGGGCACCGTACATTGTGTTGTGCTATGCGCAAGTATTGGTCAAGGAAAGTGGCATGCCGCGGGCATACGTGAATGCTGCGGTATGGCTGACTTTCGCTCAGGCAGCCACCAATCCCCTCATTTGCTTCGTTTTCAACAAGGAGCTCAGGACACGATGCCGAGCCTGCTTCCCTTGCTGCTTGACTAGTCCTACACAAACGCCCATGGAGCCATATTGTGTGATCTAAAGAAAGTTTCTGGTCTACACCTAAAGTATATTTTTCTCCTATTGAAGTATTCTCAAGAAATGTAGATTAATTTCAAAAACAACAACAACAACAACTTCATAAGACCAAAATAGAGCTGTAATGAACTGGATTGACAAAAACAGGTTGTCCAGCATAGTAACTTACACACAAGTTAATTAAGTGAGTAGTAAACCATTACGGTGTGTGCCGTCACAGGAAAATGATCAACGATCAGGTGGTGTGATGCATCACCACGCCTGGATTGCATAACTTTTTCCTATTATTTTCCTACAACAGCACATCATAAAGTGTTGTATTCCTCTTATACCACAGCAGTTTGCCAACGATGATCATTTTGTGTCTAATACCTGACGACATAACATACTTTGTGAACGGTTTATAGTCATGTTTAATGTTGCGTAACGTCTGTGGGACAGATTAGTTCCTGTATCTAGTCTCATCTTACAGCATCTATGAACAGTTTTACTTTTTAGAGTAAAGAATACTTTCCCATAGTGGAAACCCTGTTACAATGCACTGACGCCCAAGACACCTGCCATAAATGTAAAACAAACATCCACTTACAGAAAGCTTCTTTCTTAAATAACACAGCACGTTTAAACCCGTTTATTATTAGGCTTTAAATGATGTGGCGCGTCCGCCGTTCAAGGCCCCGTGAATGAGCTGTTGCTATAGAAACGAGAGCATATCGGAACGAGCGCATTAATATAAATTCAAATGTCATTTGAATTACAGCCAGCACTTTTGTCAGAACTGCTGTTAGGGAAAATTAATCAACACCCTGCGAACAGTCAGATTCAAGAATTCAACAGTGCTGTAGCAGAACTAAATAAAACATGAAAAGGAAAAGGGTGAAAATAACACACTGAAGGCAAGAGGAATAATGTTTTTAAAATTCTGCTTACATAAGGTGTCTCTGTGTCTCTTTAAACATTGACGTATTGTCATTTGAGGTATGAAAATAATGATATATACTGTATAAGCATGCATTATGTTCATGCAGGATAAGGGTACATAATGGGATCACACAAAAGGTGGAATGACAGGATCTCCTTTCACACTTGACTGTCACTGATCGTACAAGCCAACACTTAACATAAATGGTTTCATCCCACATGGCTGAAAGGTTTTGTTTATTGTTTTTCAAGGATTCTTTGGATAGATAAGTGTCGTCCCCCCCCCCCCCCCCACCCATTCATCCATCCAATGAGTAGGGAAACACTCAATTGTATGGTTGTACATAAGACATTTCTATGTCCCAGGGGGACAAACCAAAGAACCCCAAGGGTTCTGGATTGAACCGTTTTTAAGCGTGTAACAAACACATTCATATGTTTCTCAACAAAACATACTGTCTTTTTCTGCAACTTCTGTATCATTTATTTCTACTTCTTTATATTTGCTGTGTAATATATTTGCAAAGACATTAATTAACACATTTCTTTTTCATTTGGTGTGTCGGAAGTCTTTTTCTACGTGTATCTCATGGACTTCGGTGATCTGGACGATGCAGCATCTTTTCACCTTCCTGTTATTTTATAAAATCTTTTATATAAGGCCTTGAGCAAACTTTTATTGATGTTTTTTGTTAATAAATGATATGGACTGGTGTTACAGAGACATTTGCATTGTCTGTATTGGAAGTCAAATAAAACATTGCCATTCAAATATGGCCTATAAAATTTTGTTTATACAATTAAGTCAGTCCTATACAGCAAGCCCTTTATCCTGACCAGGGTGACCGTGGCTCCTGTCCACTAGGTACAAGGCAGGAATGCATGCTGGATGGGATGCCAGTCTTTCTCAGGGCTCCATGAACACACGTCCACATTCATTTTAGATCAATTGAGAGCCAGACCCTGTGTTCTGGGGAAAGACTCTGGCTCCACCATTATCCTTACTAAGTATAAAGCGATGGTTGAATTTGAATGTCAGTGAATGAATTAATCTAGAAACTGGTAGAATGTTCTTCATACAAAATGTCAAGTTTGTAGTTACATTTTTGTCTGCCATGTTTTTTTTTTTTTTTGCTAATGCTATTTTTATTTATATCTTAGTGTGTTGCTGAATCTGAAATCCAAGGCACCAGGCATATATATGGGGTTACAATGTTGTTTCATTTGCACTCCTATGTTGTGTTTCACCCCTTAGACTAACTCGTTTCAACTAAGGTTACGCTCTCTGAATTTGTTCTTGGGCCAACTGAGCAGAGGTGGAAGTGAATTTTAATGCCATTTGCTCCTTTTAGCAGAAACAAATGTTATTTAAAGCACCTGCGAAGGCTACAAAGAACACATTGTATTCAGCTGTCCATTGATTATAGAGTTTTTATTCCCTGCATCATGTGGAAATAGGTGTTTTCACAAAGGCTTCACTAAAATGAATAAGCCAAACGTGCCTTTCAGCTGCGACTGAAACTCCACTCTATCCATTATGCTGCCTGTCATCCTTCTTCTACAGCTCAGCTTTGAAAACGACTGAATCAACACCGGCATTTCCGCAAGCTATTTTCATCTCTGTCAAGGACTATAGTAGATTAGTATATACAAAGCACATCCTTCAGGAAAGAAAAAAAAAAAAAAAAAAAAAAAACAACCTGGTGTTATTTGGCCATTCAGCATATTTTAAACCTTTTTCATTTCCCACCAAACCAAGTGTGTTAGGCAGAGCGGTACTTATTAATGCATTATAATGGACTTTGGCAAAATGGCCAAACAGTTAAAATTGTTTAGAATATTTATAGAAATACAGACAACGTAAAAACAACATTTTTACCATTTGGAGAAACTGAAGCAATAAAATATCAAAACAATGCAGCCATTTGTACCAAATTGTATCATTTTCCAATTCTCTATTAGTAGATATACATATCAAAAACACGAGTGAGTCACAAGCTTACTTGATTGCTTAATCAATCGATCAATCAATCAGCCAACCAATGTACTGTTTGTATGTATGTACTTAAGATTAAGATTCTAACATCCACTGTCATACTATAAAGTCTATGAAATAGTGGAACGACCAATTCAGCTTCCATGCTTCCTGTCTAAGAAAGGAGCTTTTAATGTACAGTATATCAGTCAGGCTGCCATCGTGCCAGTACAGCTACATCACTCATTTGTAATGATAAAGTTTGCTGTCTGGCTAATAAGCAGCTTTACAGTGCCCTTTCAGTGATGTATTGACTGGTTTGCTTCAGTGGATCGCTCACTGCTATTGACAAAATTGCTTTTGTTTGGATTAGAACCAGCTGCCTGTACAGTAAGTGATTACATGATTTGTGGTTTGAATTGAAAACCCACATATTTCTAGCAATAGCAGTAACCATTTTGCATAGTAATGATATCGACTATTCTTATGTACTTCCCTGTAGCATGACAATGTACTCTTCCATATACACACTGTAGGCTGACACCCACTGGGGTTTTTTTTTCTTCTGATTTTTATTTTCAGTCTTCAACTGTCCAGTTCCAGTGCAGACTGAAGGGTCAGAATCTCGTTCTTGTCTGACAGGATTGGAACTCATGTGGTCTTATGCTGTTGTAGCCTACCTACATCAAGGTGCGGTATTGAAAATCCCAGGAGATCACATTTTACCCCATTCTGATGTTTGATGTGAACATTACCTGAAGCTCTTGCCCTGAATCTGCATGATTTTATTCATTGTGCTGCTGCCACATGATTGGTTAATTGCATGAATGTGCAGGTGTACAGGTGCTCCTAATAAAGAAACCAGTAAGTGTATATGCTTCATGGACACCACTTTGAGAAGCATGTATCTCCAACCAGCTAGAGAGTTTAGATCTTTATACAAGCTACAGTGCCGCATGGAGGACATATCGTACATCTAAGTATCTTCTGCTGGACTCAGACATAAAAGCTCTTTGTTAAAGCCTTTGTGAAGAGACCAACCACTAAGAAAACCCTCCCCACCAATCAATAAGTGCTAACATTAGCACTGACTAACCATTCCTAATGATCTCTTTTTTATAAGAGGCACCAAGATAACATGTAAAATGCCATGTCTGGTCCAGTTAAATTTTATCAAAGCAAATTTACATACAAGGTACAGTGCCCTCCACTAATATTGGCACCCTTTTGTAAATATGATCAAAGATGGCTGTGAAAAATAGTCTTTAACTTTTGTTTAAAAAAAAAAAAATCACAAAAATACTCTGTACTCATGGATATCAAACAACTGCAAACAAAACACAGGTTTATAAAAAAATGTTTGTTAAATATAGGTGTGCAACAATTATCGGCACCCTTTTAGTTCATACTTTGTGCTACCTCCCTTTACCAAGATAACAGCTCTGAGTCTTCTCCTATAACGCCTGATGAGGTTGGAGAATACATGGCGAGGGATCTGAGAGCGTTCCTCCGTACAGAATCTCTCCAGATCCTTCACATCTCGAGGTCCACGCTGGTGGACTCTCCTCTTCAGTTCACCCCACAGGTGTTCTATGGGTTTCAGGTCAGGGGACTGGAAGGGTCATGGCAGGAGCTTGATTTTGTGGTCAGTAAACCATTTCTGTGTTGATTTTGATGATGTTTTGGATCATTGTCCTGCTGGAAGATCCAACCACGACCCATTTGATTCTTTCTGTCAGAAGCAGTCAGGTTTTCATTTAATATCTGTTGATATTTGATCGAGTCCATGATGCCATGTATCCTAACAAAATGGCAGAAAAACGGCTCCAAAACATTAAAGATCCACCTCCATATTTAACCGTGGGCATGAGGGACTTTTCCATATGGCTACCTCTCTGTGTACCAAAACCACCTCTGGTGTTTATTGCCAAAAAGCTCTATTCTGGTTTCATCTGACCATAGAACCTGATCCCATTTGAAGTTCCAGTAGTGTCTGCACACTGAAGACGCTTGAGTTTGTTTTTGGATGAGAGTAGAGGCTTTTTTCTTGAAACCCTTCCAAACACATTGTGGTGATGTAGGTGACTTCAGATTGTAGTTTTGGAGACTTTCTGACCCCAAGACGCAACTAAATTCTGCAATTCTCCAGCTGGGATCCTTGGAGATTTTTTGTCCACTCGAACCATCCTTCACAGTGCGTTGAGACGATATAGACACACGTCCAATTCCAGGTCGATTCATAACATTTCCAGTTGACTGGAACTTCTTAATTATTGTCCTGATGGAGTAAACGGGCATTTTCAATGCTTGTGATATTTTCTTATAGACACTTCCCATTGTGTGAAGCTCAACAACCTTTTGCCGCACATCACAGCTATATTCCTCGCTCTTACCCGTTGTTATGAATAACTAAGGGAATTTGGCCTATGTGTTACCTCATATTTATTCCCCTGTGAAACAGTAAGACATGGTTGAATATTAGCCAGTATTAGAGGAGGACACTGTATTACTTTAATATAAATTCTAACAGTGAAGTAATAAAACCTAATTTCTTCTTTTAATTCATGAAATAATTCCTGGTCTTCCCTCTGAAGCCAGCTAAGACTTTTTTAACAACTAAATGTTAAATACAAGCCAGGTATGAGGTGAATTCCTCTTCATTCATTAATCTTCATTAACAGCTTTATCCCATTGTCAGGGTCACAGTAGATCTGGAGCCTATGTTAGGAACACAGGCACAAAGTGGGAACACACATGCCAGTCCATCACGGGGCACCATGCACACACATTCACTCACTCATTCACAATCAGGACCAATTCACCTACCAGCATGATTTTGGGCAGGTGGGAGGAAACTGGCGAACCTGAAGGAAACCTACATGGACATGCGGAGAACATGCAAAATTCACAGCAGGTAACCCACGCTCATGTTTGAAGCTGGGACCCTGGAACTGTGAGGAAGAATCGCTACCCCCAGTGCCACCATGCAGCTTCACACAGCTAAATATTACTTGTGATAAATAATTGCATTCAACCAGACAAAATAATTAAAAGAACTGTGGAGTACTTTGTACATTGTTCATGTACAGACTATGTTGCCACAAAATATAATTATGATCATTTATTTTAATAATGAAGATATTACGGGACAGCATTGATTTGTGATGGCTGGGTATATTATATTATATTATATTATATATTATAAGGATTGTTTCTCAATAAATAGTCATATGAAATGAATTAAACGAAAAGGACACTATACATTTTATACAGCCTTCCACTTATGAGCATGTATATTGTTCAGAAATAATAATCTTGGAACTTGGAGGGTGAAACACATCTGGAATTGCCTTCCTCTGCAGTAATACATGCCAAGTTTGGCAAGCATGGACATGTGTGATGGAGTCTCTTCCCACTGAATGGAACCTGCAGATAATAATTATTGCAGTAAGTTAGAAAACATAAAAACATTCTGGTAAACTCTTAACCATCTACGAGACTTGACTGATAAATGAAAAAGGAAACGGCCAATTTAAAACATGAGTAAAAATTAGTTACAATGAGTAAAAAAATGTTCCAACTGTAACACAAATTCCATTTAACCAATATGATTATCTGCTACCAGCAAGTAAGAGACAGTAGCATACTGTCTCCTGCGTCAAGTTAAAAAGCTATGATGGTACTCTTAAATTGCATACAGATCTCAAACATATATTCATTCGGTTGCTAAACGTGATTACTAAAGCTTCAAGACTGAAAGGGACACAGTGGTGTGTAAGCAAAGTCTAATGCAGCATTGAATGGATAGAAATGAGGCAGAAAAGCAAGTAGTTTCACCTTATGGCTCATAGGATGGCAGTCCTCTCCCTCCAGTCCCATTGGCATACACATCCGAAGGCTACGTATCCACAAACTGACTGCACAGCACATACCGCCACCACACTGCGAATCTTTTTCACATGACTACACACACACACACACACACACACACACACACACACAGAGAGATATAGAGTATAGTGATTTAATCTCAGCCATTTTTATTGAACCACCCCATTTATTCAAAGGGTATAATGATACGTCAGTATCAGTGTGACACTGTATCATGACAAGGAAATTTGCTATAGTGAAATAGATTTTTTATCCTGGACACAAAGGAACTTCATCAAAAGGTCCATAAAAAAGAGAGCAGATTTGAGTGACATATGAACAAATCTGCATCTGATTCATGGAACCTTTTGATTCATACAAGATGAAAAGCGGTGATTCAAGAGCAAATCATGAATCATTTTCAGTTGCATGGTAACAAGCTCCCATGCACTAGTCTCGAATTTACATGGCATATGCATACTGCACACCCCAGTTGCCCTCACATACTGTACATGTACAGGTGTTGTGAGTGTGAGCCTGTAAAACAAACGCAGGATAAGTTGATAAATTCCAGGCCACAGCACATTCAAATTCAAAGTTCACTAGCAATTAACCAAGGTAAGAGGATGAGTACATTAATGCAGACTGTGGCAAGCACTTGAATCCCTGCACTCTTAAAACAGATGTGTTAAAAATAACACATTATGTGTTAATTTTTAACACACCTGGGTGTCTACTTAAGGATAACACATTTTGTGTTGCTTTCAACACAGTGTGTTAGTAGCCTTCAACACATGCTGTGTGTTAGTACAATTTCACAGTGAGATGTGTTAAAAAAATAACACAGAATAACACAGAGATGTGTTGTTAATATTATTTTCCCTAAAATGATCCATCCATTCATCCATCTTCTATACCTCTTTATCCTTTTCAGGGTCACGGGGAACCTGGAGTCTGTCCCAGGGAGCATGGGGCACAAGGCGGGGTACACCCTGGACAGGGTGCCAATCCATCGCAGGGCACAATCACATACACACTCACATTCATACACTACGGACACTTTGGACACGCCAATCAGCCTACCATGCATGTCTTTGGACTGGGGGAGGAAACCAGAGTACCAGGAGGAAACCCCCGGAGCACATGCAAACTCCACACACACAGGGCCACGGTGGGAATTGAACCCCCGACCCTGGAGGCGTGAGGCAAATGTGCTAACCACTACAATGATTATAAATGCAATTTGTTTGCATGCTAAAATTCTACTAAAATAAACTTCTACTAAAGTCTCACAAAATAAACAAACAGATGCATGAAATTCAGGTGACATTTATTAAAATCCTTTAAACATTTGACAGATGTAAGAATTGGAGTTGACGAATCTTCTCTCAGCCATCTGGAGTCCCACTCATTTCCATCTGAGAAGCTGTAAAAGAGCAAAAAGAGTGTTGGTTAGTTGTCAGCTACAAAATATGGAATTCCTTTGGGCTTCAACTAAGAAATTGCGTTACAGAATCCCAAATTGTGTAATTTTGGAAATGTGACCTCCTCTCTCCTAATGAACAAAATGGCGCTGTAGACTCACCAGGAAAATCTAGCTGACTTGCTTATAACTCTTTAGCACCTCACTGACAATTTTTTGCACAATCTAATTAAGTCAGCCAACCTTACAGAGATCGTGGAAAGCATTACAACCTAAACCCCATCCTCTCTTTTTGTCACGTTAACCCCGTGAAGAACTTTTGGCCTCGACATTACTGCGCTAGTTAAGTTCCGTTATCCACTGACTGTCTGCACCTGTTACCCGGCATTAACATTCACCCAATACATGAAGAAACATGACCGTAACCTATCCGCCTAATGCTAATCACTGCAGCTTGCGTTAACCCACTCTCTGTATTACATCATGGTGAACAGCTGTAATGTTAGGTAATCTAACCTACCTTTCGAAAAGGTAATGGGAATGTCTAACATTACCACTGAAGTAATTTTATAAACTCAGGTGAGTGTCTAGGTTATTATCACTCATCCTCACTGTGATCAGTGACAGCATCCAGATAGCTAACCCGAACTCTGAGCCTCAGATAAGATGCATTCTCAGAGAATTATAGAATAACCTCAGTCCATATTTCACAGCCAACATAACCACATGAGTCTAGTAGTGTAACGCCAACACTGAGGAAGCAGCACATGATACTCACTTTTGAAGCCGTCGCGATAGGTAAAGTTAATTATCACTTGCTGAGTTAATGTTTTCCAATGAATACATTTTCAAGAGCTTCTTGCCTAAATATCACAAACTCAGCCAGGCTTTATCAGCAGCATTAACGCTACACAGTGATGAACGCTAACTTACCTGTGGTGATTTTGTTTCCTCGCCTCAGGACTCCGACTCTGTCACAATCAAAAGGTCTAAGCAACGAATATTCACTTTGAGGTGAGTTCAGAGTTGGATGATGATGTCAGCAGCACAGTCCTCAACGTGATTGGACAATAACTTAACATGTTCTATCCCCCCCTCCCCTTTTTTAAACACGTTTATTGGATAATTTAACATAACGTGTTGAAATAGTACACAGTTGAAATAATAGCCCAAAAAGTGCGTAGGATATTAACACATCCTTTCTGAGAATGGGTGAGGGGTATGTGATATGTCTTTATCGTCTCCTGGGGAAAGGAAGTACAAAAAAAACTGTATGTGAAGTTACAGTTGCTTGTGTCTGAGGTTGTTGCAAATAAAGATGAGTAGGATCTTCAGTAGAAAGTCAGTGTCCATCCATTTCCATGGCATCTGTAAACCAGAAAGGCGTAATCACAATACTTCTGAATGTGGTTTTCATTCACTGAGCAGCTTATCCAGCTGGATCAAAATGGCGTGATAGCTTCACCCCTCAATCCGTTAACTAACATCACACACATTCAGCAGCTGTGCATTTACCTTGGCTGATCTTGAAAAGTTCCTCTCCAGACTCCTTCGCTCTGAAGGATAGTCCAAGACTGCCCGAAACAATGGAATGGACTGCTTTGTCTCTTCTGCCTGTTGTTCCCAGGTAGAAGTTGCTCATTCTCTTGCTCTCCCAATTCGCAGCCAGATGATAAATGACAGCACATATTGTAGGAGAAAACCTCAACAATAAATGAACAGCCAAACCTTGTTAGGCAGTGGCATCTAATTCAGAGTTGTCTTGTAAAAAGATCTTGGAATCATGGGAAACAAGTGTTCACGGGGTGGATTTGTTGTTTGCACATTCAGCAGTTGTGAAATTGTGTGTGCATCTTGGTTAAGGATTTCCAGGGCGATTTCCAGGCTGACTGCTGCCACCTGTTAGATAGACTTGTCTCCTGCTGTGTCTTTAGAATAATGCTGCATTTTATAACAAGACAAGACTTGGAATGAATCAACACATAAACTGAAACATGAACCTGGAAACAGATATGCAAAAACACAGTCGAGAACTAGTGACAGCAAACTAAAACTGAACTTCAGAACTGACGTCAGAACAGGCACAGATGAGAACAAGGAGCGTAACCAAGAATACTTCATCCACAGACTAAAAACAACTGGAATGCATAATTAGGAAAATGCTAGAGTTGGCACATGGGAAGTTCAATGCTTTGGAGTGACTAAAGGCTTGAGCTTAACCCATATTGTGTTCTTGATTGGCTACGAAACTAGTTGTAGATATTAGGATTCCAGTCAGATGGAGTGAACTACAAAGCTGAGGGTAGAGCTGTTACCGTGCCATACTAGGATATGGAGTCTCTTACAATAATTTTTCAATCAGATTTAGCTTTAATGAGCCTATTTATTGGGAATATTTGTTTGTAGTTAACATTAATTAAACTCAGCCATCCCCGATATGCGCCCAACACCCACGTGACCCAAGAAAGAAGACAGCAAGATATATTTTCTGTGGGCCTCCTTGAAAATTTATGAATTTATGACATGCCCCTTGAGGGCCCTTTCCACCTCGCAGCCCTGGGAAGTCATTCCTTCTTACCACTACAGTGACACATCTAGCCCAAGAAGAGTTTATAGTTGGAGGCTGAGGGAAAGCCAAGTAGCTCCATCAAGGAAACATCTAACGGAATCCATTTCTGTAGCCTCCCAAGCTGGGACCCAGTCTCTGAGGCTATAGTAGCCTTCTCTTCTCACCAATTTTGTTGATATTTGCTGTCCAGTAATAAAACAGGAAAACATGGTGCACTTGGGTCTTTTCTTCTCCCCATTTCCTCCCCAATCCAGTCCATACAGGATTCTGCAGATTTTTTTTTTTTGTGATTGTTGCGGCCACAAATGCATACTTTCAGTGCGTCCTCTTTTTTTTTTTTTTTTTTACAAAAATTTGCGATGAAACTTTTGGAGTTTTTTGTGCTTTTTTTTTTTTTAACGGAAAACTACTTGAATTGACGAAATTACACAAAATTGTTTTGTACGGTCTTTCACAGTGATGTCTGTAGGTATATCAGACATTTGAGTTGTACTCATGTTCGAGGGCTTTGGCTGAATGCGCGTTGTGATGACGTCACACCTGCAGAAAATGTCGAAACATTGCAAGCTCCTCGGAATATTGCGAAGTTTGCTCGATTTTGCGTTCATTTCTGTGACTGCAAAATCGAGAAATCCTGGAGAGACTGCCAATCTGTTCACCTGCCAATTCCTACCCGCCCCCCAGGCAGGTACTTCAACTCCATCCATGCCACTCCATCTGTAACACACTCTTCTGCATACATGAGCTCACAGACACCCGTGATTGGCTTGATCCAGTGGAGAGAGAGTTTGTCATCCCACCTACCGATAGGCCAGCTTTTTTCTGTTGCTCCACTCAGGAACCTATAATCGGGTCTTTCAGAGAAATGACTATTGATACATTTTAAAATACCTACAGATATTTCACAAGGTGCATATTTTTAATCAAGCACACTTGAATCCAAGGGTCTAAAAAAATATAAGGATATAACCAGAGAAATATTTGAACTACCTGATTTTATGGTTTGCCTCTGCCAGGACGTTATGACCTGGTTGTATGTGTATCTCTCAACAAGGTAATTACTCCCTGCACACAAACCCAGATCAAGTTGAATATCGGTTGCTGTTTACCAGGCATTATTTCATTAATGATGCAGAGTTCACACCTCCAATGCATCAATGTCATAAGATTCCTCATGTTTAGTGCCAGTCATTGCACTTCATTGCGACACTGCCATATGCCTGACTTCGTCTGAACAACATTCAAAATACAGCAGCTGCACCAGATCTTCTGCTTAGATTTAGTGGCATAAATGGTGAGCGTGTGGCAAATTAAAATACACATACAGAGCAAATATGGATGTTCATAATGCACATTCCTCATTGTTTTATTTGTTGTCTGGCGAAGCACGCACCCTGAGTAAAATCAGAGCTTGATTGACAATGACTATAAATAATTTTCATAAGGATTCTCAGTAGTCCTTTTTACCTTTTTCCTTTATTGTCTCACCAAACAATGACCATGACTGTGAGACGTTTTTACAACACGACTTTTATCTTTCTTTTAATTTGTACTTATGGCATGGATTAATCATTAAAATAAATTCAAAGGACAATGGTGTACTGTATATAACGAGATATTTCACCCCAAAATGCTATATTGTTAGTGTTAATTCAAAATAAATGAGCCACATTATGTTATCTCTACTGATAAAGCCTCTACATCGAAGTACTCTGAAAGCACTTAATCAACTTGTAGCTTGCAAGATCATTTTATTTAACCATGCGAGCTCTTAGCATTGTGTAGAATACACGCGCAAATATTTCATCCGATTTTATTTATAAACTAACCAAGTAAATGAATACGGCTTCGTGTGGACGTTCAATGGCCAAATGATACGGTTAGTAAATTATACGCTTGGTTTCGAATAACAAGTTGCAGGCATTTTTTACTGTGACTGAGGTCAGACATGCTCTATGTCTCATAACTATTTTACTTCTAATTGAACAACCCCAAACATTTACGGTTTAAAATCTGGTTTAGTTGTATATTTTAAGAGTGTTTCGATCAAATTCGCACAAGCATCTTATTGCATTTATATAGATTCTGTGTATAAACCAGTATCGGAAAAGCGACTTCAGAGTTTCTGTTTCTATACACTCCAGCACACCTTAAAATTCACCCCAGAAATGGTGACGAATGCACACAGAAACAAACAATACACCGTAATTATAAATGTCAAATACAAAGTGTGATCGAACATATTGAATATCATAAGTCACAGGTACCTATGATATATAAACATCATTTAAACAATGAACCATATAACCATATAATGCCAGTGAAGATTATAAAGAAATCATTCATTTAATCAAGCCTGTCGATAAAACCCTGGTTAAATGTACTTCACTCACCCCTGTGATGATGGCACCAGAGCTGTATGATACCAACAGCAAGGAGAAAAACAGAGAGTAGCTGGACCTCATGGCTCAAACACTGGCCAAAAAATGATGAGCTTATGTGGAAGTATACTATGTTTATACTCAAGGTACTATGATTCAACTACTGGTTGAAAAGGACTGTCTTATAATGTGTGTGTGGTAGGTGAGGCAGTGTGTGAAGCTGGAAGCAAGAGGTGGCCTTCAAGATTGATTTATAAACAGTGCTCTCCATTCAGACGCACTGTGAGTCATTCAACTATCACTAGTTAAAAAGAAGGACGTGCTAGTAGGAAAAAAGGTTTTGTATACTTACAAAGGTACTTCAAATGTGGGTCTGTTTTGAAACCCAAAACTGAGTCCTGCTGAAGTAGCCCGCTTCAACATCTTTCAAGGCTAAAGTATTATGCTTAGGAAAAAAAAACAAAAAACTATGACAACAACAATTTTAAAAGAATTCCTGATTCTCACCCACTCCCAAGGTCCCTCTCAGTGATTTCCATTTGGATTTAACATCCGCTCAGTGGGTCACGGAGAATCTACCACAACATAGGATTGCAAATGAAAAACTGAGAGAGAGAGAGAGAGAGAGAGAGAGAGAGAGAGAGAGAGAGAGAGAGAGAGAGAGAGAGAGAGAGAGAGAGAGAGAGAGAGAGAGAGAAGCCTGTAAAGAAACTGAAGCTGTGATTCATCAATAAAGGTGTAACATTTTCAGCTCCTGTGCCCTTGGGTTTTAGGAACAGGGTTCAAAATCAAATCTGGATATGAAATGTTCTATTCTTTCATCATTCTTTCATCATTTCGTAATGGAGTGTAGGGAACACTGTTTAAAAAGCAGCCCTAATGTTTATGAATATTTAGTACTTTATTGTCTTTACTGCACGTTCTCCGGGTTTGGTTTGGTATCAAAAGAAAAAGAGAGATTTTCACATTCATAAAGTCAGTGCACTCTACATGGAGAATAAACTATTCTTTTTTGCAACACATACAGGATTTACTGAATGTGTAAGATTTTCAGTGTAGCAATGCCTTCTGCATCTTTCTTTTAATGTGTTAAATAAAAGCACCTTTAATTAGAATTTTTTTTTAAAGGATGATCTATTTTTAATGCCGCAGCTCCAGGGTTCCCGGTTCGAGCCTGAGCTGGGGTTACTGTCTGTGTGGAGTTGTTCATGTTCTCCCTGTGTCCGTGTGAGTTTTCTCCCGCTTTCAGCCCCCCTCCTGATTGACTACACTAAATTGCCGGTGGTTGATAATGTGTGCGTGTGTGTGCGTGGTGCTGTGCAATGGACTGACATCCCTTCCAGTCTGAATTCTCCCACCCTGTGTGCAGTGTTCACAGGGAGAGGCTCTAGAGTGGTTACTCAACATGAATGAATGTATGCTACCTTACAAATGAAAGAAAATATACATACTATATGAAGTCGTTTACAGTATCATGTGTGATGATTAGCATATAGCATCACAGCAGTGTTAATGGAAGTACTTCTTTAATGGAAAGATCAATCTTTCCATTTCACATATTATGTTTCCATGGATTTATCGACACGTTGTGCACATATGGACGTTTAAGAAACAAACGGGGGAGGGGGGGACGTGTCAAACTAAATAAACTGTTTTGCTCAGACACCTCTAAAGAAATCAGATCACTGACTCAGATATTCAAAGAAGGACGATGAGTCACTATAGTGTGCTGCACAACGCTCCATTTAAAACCGATGACACTGTGTAATACTTCACAGGTTTTTTTTCATCTTTTAAATGCGTAATGCAAAACAAAATAATAAGAAATCTTTATTTCCCAGAAACCCGACCTGAATCTATAAAACACCTTTGGGATGTGGTAGAACGAGAGATTCTCAGCATGAAAAAATGAGGAAAATGTGCAGGAATCGCGTGATGCCATCGTGTCAACATGGATCCGAATCTCAACGGAATGTTTCCAGCATCTTGTGGAATCTGTGCTATGAATAATGTTTTGAGAGCAAATGGAAGCCCTACGTAGTACTAGTATAGTGTCCCTAATAAAGGGTGTAAGAGTGTGTTTTGTCTTTCAGGTCCAGCCCATTGCCACATGCCATGTTCTCACCACCAGTTGATTGGCATACAATTTACATACGACCCTCTATCTTTTTTTTTTTTTCTTCCCACTTTGTAGTGCTTATGACTTATTGATTTGCTCAGTTGGGTATGCTCTGAATATATCTTGCATATCAATTACATATAATTGTACATAGCTGAACTGGAAAGTCACAGGAAAGTAGGAAGTAGTTATGTTTACACACTTTTTTTTATGGAATTTGGCAGACATCCTCATCCAGAGCGAGTTACATCCATCTCGTTTATACGTTTCCGCAGTTGAGGGTGAAGAGCCTTGCACAAGGGCCAAGCAGTGGCAGCTTGGTGGTGCTGGGATTTGAACTCACGACTTACCACTGCCTCTTACACTTTTGTTCAGATTGGTTAGATAGGGAGTTTGGAAAGTTGTATTTTTGTCTCTCTTTGTGTATATAGATCACAATCAGCAGCAAATTAACACATTCCTTTATACTGAGTGGTCCAAAGGAACAGCACAGTTCAGTTGCGCTGGCTGATAACTTTGTTTAAATGGCCATATCTATCTGGATCTTGTGCCTGGAATTGCACTAAAAAAAGACTAGACAAAATATGCTGTGTTGTTAGAGGCAGTGTACAAACAAATAGGGTACATTGGGACTAATTGCTATTGGCAGCTGATGGTGGGAGACTGGAAGTGGCTGCAGCAGCTCAGGGCAGAGGTTTACTTGGCATCACAACAGAATAAACCACAAATTGGTTTACAGTTACATGATATTCCAGAGGATAAACAATGTGATGAAGCCACTGGGGGATACTGATCAGTCTGACCTCATATGAACTTTGCTTGGCTGTAGTTAAATATAATAGGAGTTTTAGTGCTGCTTGTCTTAAACAATGTATAGATAGAAAATACTCATTATGAGCTGAAAGACAAAATATCAGTATTGTATATTGCACAACCTAGCATTACTCTTGCAGTTTCCATTATTTCCAGTGTCTGCATGGGTTTCCTGCAGTTTCCTTCCACCTCCAAAAAAACATGCATGTATGTGGACTGGCGATGCTAAATGACCGCTAGATGTGAGTGAGTTTGTGCTTGGTGCGCTGTGATAGATTGGTGTCCTATTCTCACCTCACCTCCAATGTTCCCGGGCTAGGTTTCGATGATTGATTATTATTATTGTCGTCGTCACCATCACTATTGTTATTTTATTTGATCATTTTAATTCAGAATGATGTCTGTCAAATTATTTAATGCCTTTGGTATATTACACGAATGAAATGGAAGTAGTCTTAATCCTTGTCACAATGAGCTTTTCTGTAAAGATTTGTATCAGTATTGGGGTGGAGCAGCAATGTCCTCGAATAAAAGGACAACGTTCATGATGATCTGTCAAGGTTGCCATTATCATTCTCAACGCTATACCAAGCTGTTATAGTTTCTCTACCTTTCTACAAACAAGGGTTTGTTTTCATTTCTGCTGTGGAATAGCATTAGCTCCAAGTTGCTGGTTGAGAATATGAACATTTTTGCATCAGTCCAGCTTAGGCAGAAGTAAATACCATATTAATTAAAGTCGGTTATTAATTCCAGCACATGCTAAGCTGTTTTTTGTTTGCTTTTTTTAATGGCAGGATTACACATATCCTCCTGTGCTGTGACACACTAAATCTTAAATATGACTGCTAGATTTATAGAGCATATATCAGGAATATTTAACGCAGCCAGTTGGAAATAATTACCTACTTTTGTTTAAACGTTCGTAATAAAAACAAGCTTTAGTTGATCACATGTAGAAACTCATTTGTCACTAGCTGAAACTGTGGAATGACAGCCTTGGACTGGAAGAGAAGGACAGAGCATACGATTCTCTGTGAAGGTTTACAGGATTTTTATATTACAGTACACTGCTCACAAGGTCACTATGGTAACACCCACCTTTCACTTTTCAAAATGTATTAAACTGTGAAAGGAAGTGGAATAACCGGTGCAGTGGAAAACACCTGATGCTCAACACTTCTGAGAGGGCAGAGGTGGTGGACTTCAAATACAACAAACTTCTCACTGAGCTGTCAAATTCGTTTGAAAGACTATATGCAAATCTTAATTACGTAAAATATTTCATATTTCAATGCAATCAAATGGTTACAGTGGTGCTTGAAAGTTTGTGAGCCCTGTAGTATTTTCTATATATCTGCACAAATATGGCCTAAAAGATTGTCAGATTTTCACTCAAGTCCTAAAAATAGCCAATTAAACAAATGAGGTAAAATATTGTACTTGGTCATTTATTTATTGAGGGAAATGATCCAATATTACACATCGGTGAGTGGCGAAATTATGTGAGATTCCAGGATAAGCAGTTCAATTGAAGGTGAAATTAGAGTCAGGGGATTACAATCAGTGGGATGACAATCAAGTGTGAGTGAGCACCTTGTTTTATTTAAAGAACTAGGATCTATCAAAGTCTGATCTTCACATCTGTTGATCTGTTTGTGGAAGTGTATCACGGCATGAATAATGGAGATTTCTGAGAACCTCAGAAAAAGAGTTGTTGATGTTTATCACCATCTCTAAAGAGTCCACAATCAGACAGATTGTGTACAAATGGAGGAAATTCAAGACCATCGTTACCCTTCCCAGGAGTGGTCCACCAACAAAGATCACTCCAAGAGCAAGACGTGTAATAGTCCACGAGGTCACAAAGGAACCCAGTATTATATTGTTACAAGACATTGATTTATTGATTATGTTAAAGATTTGTTTTGATTTATTCGCTCAGTAATGTTGCTGTTGGCGTTTCTTATTGCCACGTGAAATCTGCCATCTTTGTCATCATTCAAGTTTATTTTTGATTTATTCCAGTTTCCCCAAATTCTCATATTGGAAAGCATAAAACCCTTGTAGACCCTAGTTACTGCACTATTCCTTCAATCATATTCCGTAAGTGCTTTATCGTGATCAGGGCCACGGAGAATTCTGGAGAATACTGGGCATAAGGTGGAATTAAACACAGGATGGGACAACAGTTTATCACAGCGCACCATATACACACACATTCACATCAATGAGCAATTTAGTGTAGCCAATCCACCTACTGGCATGGTTTATGGAATGAAACTATGAATCCTGGAGGAAACCCACACAGATATGGCTTTAACATGTGAAACTCTGCACAGACAGTAACCCAAGCTCAGGATTGATATCTAGTATACTATATGAATACCATTTAAAAGGAAGCAACATTTATGTAGATCCTTTTCCCTGCATGCAACATGCAACAAGTAGTACATGCCAAAATGTTTGGCAAAGGCAACTAAATGTACAGCATGCAAATGCAGGGTCCAGGATTATACTCTACAGTTACAATTTATATATTTTAAGCAAAATTTTATGAATTGAATGGTGACATTTTTGCAGCCCGAGTACACATGCACTATGTATAATACATATATCACTCCAGTTCCTGAGCACCATTATGGATGGATTCATGGATGGACAAAATAAACAAACAATAAAAGTCATGAATATAAAAGACCCCAAAAAAATAATATGGTTAGGGGATGTTAAAAGCGATTGGCACCCTGTCCAGGGTGTACCCCGCCTCGTGCCCGATGCTCCCTGGGATAGGCTCCAGGTTTCCCCGTGACCTTGAAAAAGATTAAGCGGTATAGAAGATGGATGGATGGATGGATGTTAAAAGCCAGGGAAAATAGATAAGTCTTAAGTGCAGATTTAAAAGCAGAGATGGATGGAGCATGCCTGATATAAAGGTGAAGGCTATTCCAAAGTGGGTGTCATAATGCTCAAGCTTCCCTTTGAGAAGCCTGGCAGCTGTATTTTAGCTGCAGACGAGAAATGGAGGACTGAGAGAGACTGTAATACAGAGAATTACAGTAAGCAAGTTGAGCTGTTACAAAGGCATGGATTACTGTTTCAAAGTTACTCGCGGATAAAAAGGGCTTAACTTTAGAAAGAAGGTGAAGATGAAAAAAACAAGACCGGGACCAAGAATTGATCCCTGCGGAACACCACAACTAAGACATATGCTGGATGTCCAAGGCAGACAAGCGGACACCTTACTCTCACCTGCTAGCACCATCCTTCATTGTAACCCATAACTGTATAAGTGCTGCAACACATCACACAAGACACGTTTTTCATGTCATCTCAAGACTCACAGTACAGTAGCGCTCTACATTTTCTCCCTCTGCCTTATTATACAGCAGCTCTATGTTAATATTTATAGGCTTATTTATTTTGTAATACGTTTCCTTTTTAGATGCATGTGTCATGAACGGGGAGGCGGCAACAGCGAATGCAAGTGCAGATTTATTGATAAACAGTGCACACAAACAAAAAATAGTGAAAACAAGAATCCTGAACCTGAGTCATGAGGGAAAACATGCAGGCTATGAGCAGGACTATAGAACATACACGACAGCGACAAAAGCTTGACAAAGAGGTGCTTACAAACTAGAACTTATAAGAGGTGATAAATCAGGGTGCAACGAAACAAAGGCGATAGTGGTTAGGACATGTGACATGGTCATGTGACATGCTGGGGCTGATGTGTAATGTAGTTCAGCGCCGCATAAATATGAGAGTATGTTAGAAGTGTAGTGTGTTTGCATAATTGGCTTACATGTTATACTAATTTACTAATTTGAACCAAGACAAATAGTTGCATGTGTACTTGATTTTGATCTAAATATAATAATATAATTGCCTTAAATAATAATAATAATAATAATAATAATAATAATAATAATAATAATAATAATAATAATAATAATAAATGTGAGGCTGAAATAATTCAGTCATATTTAAGAGGTTTGAATCGTGAAGAGGTTTATTTGTATAAAAATATAGACACCATGGTCAAGAAATCAAAATGTCAAGAAATCATGTGGCATTGCATTGGGTTCAGGGTTCAAGGTTTGAAGGTTCTCCCTGTGTCTGTGTGGGTTTTCAAGGCTACCTCCTGATATCATGCAGGTAAGTGGATTGGCTGCTCTAAATTTCTCCCTAAGTGTGGATGTGTGGTGTCCTGGTGGCATCCTGTGCTGGATGTATTCCTGCCATGTGCTCATTATTCAGAGTGACATCATAAACAGAAAACACATTACTCAAATTAACAGTAACACATTAACTAAATTCAGAAGATTAAAGATTTCTTAACTCATTGAATGTTATTAATTCTTATTAACGTTGACTGAATTCTAAAAAAAAATACTTTTTTTCAGTAAATATATTTCCAATGAGGCTATTCACATTAAATTTTCACCAGACATCAGTATTATCTGAAGAAATCAGGAAGAATTTAAAGAATTCACAACATTAAAGTTCATAAATAAAGTTATGTGTAATAAAGTGGAATGACGAAGGAACAAATTATTGAACATGCTAAGAAAAAGCAGTTCTCCAAGGCAAGGAACCAGCTGAAATCGATAAGTAATTATACGTCCTATCTGTGCAAATTAATATCAGCTGGGTTAGTAAATTGATGGTTTATAAAAAGGTCTTTCATTACCAAGGTGTCACACAAGAATCATCTCATGATGGGTAAAAGCAAAGAGCTCTCCCAAGACCTTCGCAACATTATTGTTGCAAAACATATTGATGGTATTGGATACAGATTTATCTCAAAACTTCAGAATCTTCCTGTAAGCACCATTGGGGCCGTTATCTGGAAGTGGAAGCATCATCACTCAGTTGTTGTCAGAAGAATAGTCAGAAGAGTATCCCAAGAGCCAAGGACCACTCCAGAAACACTTGGAGGCAGCAGTTGCCATCGTCACAGAGAAAACAATAGGCGATGCACTCCACTGCTCACGCTCACACGCAAGACTCCATTACTAAAGAAAAGACATGTCGAAGCTCGTTTAAAGTTTGCTACAACTCATCTGGACAAGCCTGTGAAACACTGGGAGAGTGTAGTCTGGTCAGACGAGAGCAAAATTGAACTTCTTGGCTGTCATACTACACACCATGTTTGGAGGAGAAATGGCACTGCACATCACCCTAAAAACACTACACCAACAGTGAAGTCTGGAGGTGAAGCATCATGGTGTTCGGCTGTTTTTCATCACATGGTACTGACAGACTTCATCTAATTGAAGGATCTTGAGAGGAATCTGCTGCATCCACCAGGATGAAGATGAGACGTGGGTGGACTTCCAGCAGGACAACGATCCAAAACATACAGCAAAGGAAACTCTCAATTGGTTTCAGAGGAAAAAAATCAAGGTGTTAGAACGGCCCAGTCAATCACCTGACTCGAATCCAACTGAACAAGATTTAAAGACAATATGTTTAGAAGAACGGACCAAAATCACCTGAATACTGCGGCCCATTAATTTCTTCATACAGGAAGCGTCTTTACTATTTACTATTTACTGATAAAAATGGTGACACATTCAATACTTATTTCCCCCACTGTAACTAAAATGTCTTGCTTTAGCATGTTGGCATTCCAGACAAAAAATTGTTTCCCTGCCACATGAGGCTCTTCTGAAGGAAAATATGTAGCCTTGAGTTATGGAACTTTTCCTTTGTGTACCAGAACATCTAATACTGAATATGTCATGCTTTTACTAGGTCAACACTATCAATCCATCAGTTAAGATAAAGAGAAGGACCTTGAATCCATGGACTTTCCTCATACCGATCATGTTTTACTAACCTGAAAATAAACAACTTGGCCTACTACAGAGCCTGAAATGTCTACATATATTGTACTCATGGTTATGAAACACACAAGAACAGTATATAATGGGCATCTCATTAAAACATGGTTGTTTAATTTGTCAGAATAAAAATGGTCATATAATCATTTAGTCTAAGCACTGCATAGAGGAAAAATGTCATGTCCGTTCTCAGTACTCAGCGTAAATTTATCTGAATAGTTTATGAATAAAGAATGAGAGTCCATTTTCTACAGTCTATTAAATGGATGGAAGAATCCAACAGCCATCATTTTGAATATATTACGTGGTCATGACCAGTAGTGAACAGACTGTCCAACAGAATGTTCCACCTGTACCCAGCTTCAGGCTATACGGGTTATTCTAGGAAAGTGAGAACTTTACATTGTCAACTGCCAAAGCTGCAGATCACAATTCCCATGATCCTCAGTCATTTGGCCATTAATCACAAGACAAAACAAACACAGATCCACACTTGCAATCTCCAGATTAGTGATTGGACTCACCTGTTCACCATTACCCACAATCTCATAAATAATCTGGACAAATATACAGACTTTAACACTAGTCAAATGTGGGCTTCTGTGAGCTCATGTGTGCAGGAGTGGGCACTTAGTGCTTTCCTCAGCAGATCGAAAAGATGTGGTGGTTGGCTTCACATTTCTCAAACAAACAGTCTTAACACTCCCTGGTTGGTACAGTAGCTGTGTGATAGGTGCGAGCTAGCTAGTGGGTTGGAATTGCCAAATTACCAAATTATCAACTGAAGGGGAAAAAAACATACAGATTTTGTGAAGTTTCACTCCAGCATTGTAATTCCACGTTCGCCTCACAACTCCAGGGTCCGGGGTTCGAGTCCTGCCAGGGCCATGTGTGTGCATATTCTCCCCGTGCTGCGGGGGTTTCCTCCGGGTACTCTGGTTTCCTCCCCCAGTCCAAAGACATGCATGGTAGGTAAATGGTGCACTTATATAGCACTTTTATCCAAAGCACTTTACACTGTGTCTTATTCACCCATTCACACACACACCAATGGTAGCAGAGCTGCAATGCAAAGCGCTAACTTGCCATCGGGAGCAACTTGGGGTTCAGTGTCTTGCCCAAGGACACTTCGGCATGTGGAGTCACGTGGGCCGGGAATCGAACCGCCAACCCTACGATTAGTGGCTGTGGTAGCCTGTGGTAGGCTGATCGGCATGTCCAAAGTGTCCGTAGTGTATGAATGGGTGTGTGAGTGTGTATGTGATTGTGCCCTGCGATGGATTGGCACCCTGTCCAGGGTGTACCCCGCCTTGTGCCCCATGCTCCCTGGGATAGACTCCAGGTTCCCCGCGACCCTGAAAAGGAGTAAGCGGTAGAAGATGGATGGATGGATGGAAATTAGCCTTGACTTTTTTAAGCCCATTTCACAATTGCCCTTATCCTAAGTACTAATTGTAAAAGTACACCAACTGCACATTGCAATCACTGTTCAACAACCTACATAGTGAACAACAACTTATCAGTAAGCAATCAATGAACATTTATCACATTTATTCATTTGGCAGAACATTTTATCCAAAGGAACATGCAAGAGTCACAATATAGTGCACGCAGTTGAGAGTGGAGGGTTGGTGATATCTTGGCGGTGCTGGGATGCTTACTCTTATCCCTCCTATCAGTAGTCCAAACAATTAACCTCTGAACCACCACTGTCAGCTGGATAGTTCACAAATGTTTAGCTATTTATTTAATTTCATTACAAATAATGCAGAATATCAAAGAGTTTCAAATTATACATTCTTTTATATTTTATACCATTAAAAAAAAAAAAAAAGGTTTAGTCATGCCCGTTCAAATGCTCATGTAGTGCCAGAGGGTTGCTGATTCACTGCCCTCTTGTGTATACATGAACACAGACTTTAATTTGCTAGTGTCATATAAAATAGATCATGCTTGCGGTCTAACCCTTAATACATAATCTGCATCAATGTTACTGTCATGAATACCACTCCACTAGACCTACAAAAGCAGAAGATCATTGTCAATTATTATTATTATTATTATTATTATTATTATTATTATTATTATTTAAGAAGTCTAGGATATGTAAGCATGGGTCTTACATAGTATGTGGGTCATGTTGACTCTTATGTGGAGTGACATGAAAAGCCAGTGGCTGAGTATGAGTAAGTGAAATGTCATTGGATTGAATCGATTCAACATGCATGTTTCTCAAAGAAAAAGTAACAGTTTAAACGATACACGTAGAAGCTGTCGGGTGGACACGATGACAAAAAAGAGGTGCTATTCAGAGTGATCTAATTGTATAGGACATGGCTTTCTGTGATGGCTTGAGTAGTGAATGTTGAAAAAAACAAACATTTGTGATGTCTGAGACTCGAAAATCATATGAGGGAAAATTCATGAATGAAATTGCAGCTTTATTGGGTCCCATACCTTCTTTATAAACAAACTGATTAACATGATGCTAATGAATACTGTAACCAATGGGAATGTCGGATTGTGACACTTAAAACATTGTGAAATTGTGAAGAGGAAAACAGATCAATACTTGCGTTCTATTTTTAGGGTTCATTCTATTTTTGGACATGCGTTGTAGGCTGATTGCCGTTTCCAAATTGTCTGTAGCATGTGAATGGGTGTGCGCTTGTGCCCTGCGATGGGTTGGCACCTCATCCAGGGTGCGCCCTGCCTTGTGCCCCTGAGTCCCCTGGGCTAGGCTAAAGGCTCCCCGCAATGCTGTGTAGGATAAGCAGTACAAAAAATGAATGTATGGCCATTCTATTTTTGCAATTGTATTGCATTATACTGAGTAATGCTTTCTGCAAAAGGAATGTAGAATCTTCAGGATTGGAGTCTGCGACTTATTAAAGGCTACTTGTTTCAGAAGTGGGTGAAGATTGGAAATAACTGAGGAATGTGTTAAATACAAGTAGGCTTGCATAACTGCATATTTAATCCTCTGTGATTATCACCCATGCTTTGGTTACACATATTCTTAGCATGTTAGCATTTGCTATCGGTAGTTCAGTCATCTAGTCTGTTGGGTCTCGTTGTCGTGTCCTTTTATTGTTTTGCCTGTGCGTTTTTGTAAAGCTCCTCGTGTCTTGGTATTCGGGATCTTGAAACCTCAAGCATAAGCATTCTTGAAACCTGTCCAAATGAGAGAAGTTTGCGAAACCCAGTGCATTCTCAGTGAGCTTAAAAATGAACTAGAAGTTGGCACAATACGTGAGAATGTTCACAGAATAAAAATATACACCGAGTGTATTGTACAAGAAGGAGGATCATTTATCAAATATAATTGCTGCTGCAATATTAATATGACTGGAAGCATGAATCATGTTCTCAGAAGGTAATGCTGAACACACACAGTGAACTTGTACAGGGACGTTCTGGCAGAATGTGAGGTGTGTGTGTGTGTGTGTGTGTGTGTGTGTGTGTGTGTGTGTGTGTGTGCGCATATACAAACATGAGTCATCTCACACCACGGAAAAAAAAACAATGTGTATGGGTCTGCAGTCCATTCTACAAAGCTCAGTAACTTTATTATCACATTGATCAAGACATGTTACTATAAATCTTTTCAAAACAAATAAGAAAACTAATCGAAAAGCTAAAGTTGAAAAATGTTTGGCTAGAAGCATAAAATATAAAGTGACAGAGTAAGGAGAGCTGTTTCTCTCACTTTCTCTGTTTCTCTACAAATGTGTGTATTATCCTCCAGCTCAATCCAATCTGTTTACCCTGCCACAAGCTCCACGGGCAGATGAACAGCATACGGCATTTGCTTCATTAAGGAGGCCAGCTTCTTTCTGTAGCATTTCTGAACACGCGCGCACACACACACACACACACACACACATGCTGACTCACTCCCTCAGAATGAGTACTACCTCCACCCTGCTTGCCATCCTTCTCTCTCCTTCCTCCATTTCTGCTTTTAAATCCCTTTAAATCTAAATATGTGAGTTCAATAAAACCAGTGGAGAAATATGCAAATAGCGTGTAAAAACATGGTCGGCTGCATCGCTGCCTCAGCTGAATTCCACTTCCTTTCTAAGCAAACCTATTAATAACTGCAGGCATGGGTTACAGTGGGTAAGTATAATAGTTTAATAAATCTGTCACATTTATTTAACTGGGTTCTCTTTGTCTACTTTGAGGACTTGTGTGAAAATCTGATGATGTTTTAGGTCATATTTATGCCGAAATGTCGAAAATTCTAAAGGGTTCACAAACTTTCAAGCACCAATGTAACCGTTCATGCAATGTAGTATTCTTACTTTTAATAAGTTTGTATCCAAATTTGTTGAACAGATTCTGTATAAATGCAGCTAGAGGTTTGGCTTGGTGGTCAGGTTAGCTAGCGAGCTTGGCCATAGTGTATTCTGATCTCGTGAACACAGATCTGATTCTGTGAAAAGTGCTAGCTACAGGCCTTAGCTGAAATGCTCAAACAAACACGAGCAGTATTCTGCCGCGATGGTTAATTTGCCTTCCATGTTATCCTAAACCATATGTCTCAGTTGGTTTGCATAATGTCAGTAAAACAGATTTTACTAACACGGACAGATAGTAAAACAACTTAAATTGTGTACAAGATATCAAATATACAGTCCTCTATTCCAATACTATAAATATGCTCATATTAAATGTATTAACATTTTGATTCAACAGTCCCAAATCACAAGCTAGAAATGGACAGAGCAGTACCATGGCCCAGAGCAGCTCCAGCAGTATGGTATGAGAGTTCTCTATTAGTAACAATTCTGTGAGGGTTTCTTTTTTTTTTTCCATATGTGGTGTAAGATATAATTGAAACTGCTCCACAAATACTGTTCTACTAACTTCCAAATTCCACTATAATCCCTGACTGCAGGCAACAAGATTATATTGCATTACAATGTTGTACTCTGCAGTCAGTGTTGTATAAACTGTCAAAAAGTCATACTATGCTTGGTAGAAGCACCTTTAGCTTCACCGGCAGCTGCAAGACTTCTGAGAAATGACTCTATCAGCGTTTCACGTGTTTATGCTGAGATTTATGTCCAAGTTCTGAATGATTGGATGGAGATCACTGCTGAATAGCAAATTTCATGTTTTGACTGGGCCATTCCAACATGTCCAGGTTCTTGACGTTGAACTACTCTGGTGTAGCATTGGCAGTAGTCAATGTTCTATTGGAAGGTGAATCTCCACCTTAGTCTCTTGCAGATTGGAACAAGTTATCTTCTAGGACTGACCTACATTTGGGTCTATCCATCCATCCATACATAAACCTAGACCAGTTTTTTTTATTTTTAAATTGTAAATAATTTTGCACCCAACATACGTCAATATTATGCACTATATTGTGTAGATGTATGACATTCGGTGCATGTATAATCTCAATAAAGGCCAATTAAGGATCCACATCTGCTCCATGCAGAATCCCACTGGAGTCCCGCAAGGCTTAGATCTTGCTTCTATTTTTGCTCTATCGCTGATGTAATATCCTCACGTGGCTTTTCATACCACTTCTATGCTGATGACAGATTCTCTCCATTCCACCCTCAGACACTCACGTTTAAACTCTATATAACAGCTTGTCTGCCTGACATCTTATCACCTGAAATCAGATCTCACCAAGACTGAACTTACACATCCCTGGAGATGCACCCGTATGTCAAGATCTTGTCTTCTCTCTGGTGAGCTCTGATCACACCATCTGACAACACCAGCTATAATTCCCTGCTCATGTTGCTAACATAATTCTGTCATGTTGATTTCTCGCTACAACATCCGGAGGATCTGCTATTTCTCTCTGTGCAGGTCATGCTTGTTCAGTCTCTGACAGACTGGACTACTGCTGACAGGTCTTCCCCTGCCATCAGATCCAATTGATCCAGATTGTAGCTGCATGCTATATTTATCTCTTCAAGTTCTTCTATATCACCTCATTGCATGGCTCAACTTAACCCACCATTCCTAAGACACAAAGACACTGTACCGGCACACATGCTAGTGGTTAGCACGTTCACCTCACACTTCCAGGGTCCGGGGTTCGATTTCCACAGTGACCCTGTGTGTGCGGAGTTTGCATGTTCACCCCGTGCTGCGGGGGTTTCCTCCGGGTACTCCGGTTTCCTCCCCCAGTCCAAAGACATGCATGGTAGGCTGATTGGCGTGTCCAAAGTGTCCGTAGTGTATGAATGGGTGTGTGAGTGTGTCTGTGATTGTGCCCTGCGATGCATTGGCACCCTGTCCAGGGTGTACCCTGCCTCGTGCCCCATGCTCCCTGGGATAGACTCCAGGTTCCCCGTGACCCTGAAGGAAGGATAAGCTGTATAGAAGATGGATGGATGGATGGATGGAAAAAAAAAACTGTGACTTGTACATTTACTGTATGTGCAAAATTGCTTTTCAGTATAGTTTTAAAAATAGCTCTGCCTCAGTGGCAGAACAAAAATGTTTGGTTGACAAATACAGACAGGAAAACTGCCTCAGAGGCAATACACCATTCTACTGTTTAATAACTGACACCTTTAATAAAACAAAATATTTAGCCTACCAGCAACTTAGATATCTAAAATATTGTTAACTAACATGAACTAGCCAGCTAGCTACCTAATGTTAGCAATCAAATTAGTTTATGGTTTATACAGTACTGTGCAATAGTCTGTACAGCAAAGATGCCTTCAAACATAATCAAATGAAATGTTTCTACATAAAAAATACTATAAAGAGCAGGAAACAAATAAATGAAAGTCGATATTTGTTGTGACGACTATTTGCTTTGAGAAAAAGAAAGTAGTAGCAGTCTGAACCAGATGCAATCTGTGCAGCGGTATAAGGAAATGAGCTGTACGTTTTATTGAGCATCTTGCAGAGCCAGCCACAGTTCTTCTGGAGACTTTGACTCTCGCACTTGCTTCTTATATTGGCAGCAAAATTCAACTGTTAATGCATGCAATAAGGTCCAACAAATCAATGAATTTGAGTTTAATGTGGGTTTATTATCAGTAATAAAGTAGTCAAGGTAATCACTCAAAAAACTGTAATCGCTCAAAAAAAAAAAACCCACACTTTTTCTTTCTTGTTTTCTCATGATCTCGACATAAGAAAATTTGTTTTCTGTGTATTCTCCATCCATCATCCCAGAATCAATGTGTTTTTGTTTTTTTTAATGGGTTTTTGCTTAAATGCCTGAAATAAGGTCTGTGGTTAACACAATCTCACGTTTTAATCTATGTTATAAAATACAACCCCAATTCCAAAAAAGTTGGGATGCTGGGTAAAATGTAAATAAATGGAAATAAAAACAGAATGCAATGATATTTGCAAATCTCATAAACCCATATGTCACTTACAATAGAACATAGAAAACACACATTTTTTAAAGTGAGGGAATGGGCCATTTTAAGGAAAAAATAAGGCGATTTTGGTTTTGATAGCCATAACACATCTCAAAAAAGTTGGGACGGGGGCAACAAAAGGCTGGAAAAGTAAGTGTTTCTAAAAAGAAACAGCTGGAGGTTAATTGACAGCAGGTCAGTAACATGATTGGGTATAAAAAAAAATGCATCTTAGGGAGGCAGAGTGTCTCAGAAGTAAAGATGGGATGGAATCTGGATGGAAGAATATGTTGCTCTGAAACCTTTCAGCATTGATGGTGCCTTTCCAGATGTGCAAGCTGCCCATTCCATAGGCACTAATACACCCCATACCATCAGAGATGCAGGCTTTTGAACTGAGTGCTGATAAAAAGCTGGATGTTCCCTCTCCTCTTTATTTTAAAGGATGCGGCATCTGTAGTTCCTGAAAAGAATTTAAAATTTCGAATCATCTGACCACAGAACAGTTTTCCAGTTTACCTCAGTCCATTTTAAATGAGCTTTGGCCCAGAGAAGACGGCAGCATTTCTGGATCATGTTCACATATGGCTTCTTCTTTGCATGATAGAGCTTTATCCAGCATTAGTGGATGGCACGGCGAACTGTGTTCACAGACAGTGAGTTCTGGAGGTGTTTCTGAGACCATGCAGCGATTTCCATTACAGAATCAGGCCTGTTTTAATGCAGTGCAGCCTGAAGGACTGAAGATCCAATACATACAATATTGATTTTCACCCTTGTCCCTGGCGCACAGAGATTTCTCCAGATTCTCTGAATATTTTGATGATATGTACTGTAGAGTATGAGATATTCATAGTCTTCGCAATTTTGCGTTGAGGAACATTCTTCTGAAATTGTTCCACAAATTGTAGACACAGTTTTTCACAGATTTGTGAACCTCAGCCCATCGTTACTTCTGAAACACTCTCTAAGATACTCTTTTTATACCCAATCATGTTACTGACCTGCTTCCAAATAACCTCCAGCTGTTTCTTTTTAGTAACACTTACTTTTCCAGCCTTTTGTTGCGCCGTCCCAACTTTTTTGAGACATGTTGCGGCAATCAAAATAAAAATTACCTCATTTTTTCTTAAAATGGTACATTTTTCAGTTTAAACATTTGTTATGTTTTCTATGCTCTATTGTGCATAACATACGGGTTTATGAGATTCGCAAATCATTGCATTCTATTTTTATTGACATTTTACACAACGTCCCAGCTATTTTGGAATTGGGGTTGTACATCAGTAATACACCACTCGTGATTTTGTTAGGCTTTTATTTGTCTTGAAAAATAACTGTAGGGGGTCCAATGACCTCACGCTGATGAAGCCTCCTCAGTTCTCTTTTAAGCTCTGTGATAGTCAGCCAGCATGGGCTATATAATATTCAGGTAATGGTGAAATATTTCAAAAAACATTGTGAGGTTCGGAAATAAAATATTTTTAAATTCATTACTATACACCACTGTGTGCAGATTTGCTTCATGTGAATGCTTAAATCTACACATTGAAGTCATAGTATTGAGGGGGGGTGGGGTTTATTTCGAAAATGGCTACAATTACTATTTTCAAAGCTTGGGAAATTTCAGGCTGTGGTACTATTCAGTTTGAGTTTCAAACTGATTAGAAGCAACATGCTTCACTCCAGGCAAATTGTTTCCTTTATATGAGCATGTATCTGTCAATTCAGTCTGAACTCAAGCAAAATATGCTGCAATTCTGACAAGGGAGAGTGTTTCTGTGGTAAAGTTGTACACGTTAAGCCTGCCACACACATTCCTTACCTTAACCATAACCATTCATAAAACATTGACGTTGGCTCATGCAAATTCCTGTAAATTTGCATTCGTGAGGCCATGTTGGTCTGTGAGTCATGTTACAAAAAAAGTGCTCCCAGGTTCTAGTCTCTCTATTGCTTCATGCAAATTATAGGGCTCCTGATTTGGATTTATGTTTTCGAGTAAAAACAATTACAGGCTCTTATGCAGACAGCTTTAACAGAGAGCCGAGCACCTATTCAAATGTAGCTTACTCTTCCACCAGTTACAAAAGAGATATAATTTTCCTCTCCACTGCTTTTTTTTTTTCAAGTGAAAGTAGTCATTAAAAGAGAAAAAAAAAAACACCCACAACTTTCATCTCTATTAGAAAATTAACTAACTAAATAACAGCACAAAATTTTATTCTATCATGACAACACAACATGAATACGATCAAACTGCATCCAACAACATCCATCCATCCATTCACCTTCTATACCGCTTATCCTTTTCAGGGTCACGGGGAAACCTGGAGCCTACCATCAATACCAATCACTACATCACTACCAATAGCCAAAGGGAACATATTACTAAACTACTAAACAAGAATATCCTCTCTGCACTGGCTTAAGCTTTTAACAGAGCTCTCATCATTAAGAAAATGTACAGCAACTATTAAAAACCAAATCACATCATGTCTACACACCCTTCCTGACATACTTGGGTACTGATGATGATAAGAAACATTTTAGGAATAATTCTCTAACATCTTCCTACAAGCCTATAAGACATTATAGGGTGTCAGTGTGCAAACTTCCATTCATTCTTCCATTCCTTACCTCATGTTATCCCGTACTATTGCATTTCTTATTGTTGTGTACCAACCAGATACCGACAGTACTTACACTGTTCTGAGTCACATATCACCTTGTTCTATGCATTTTATGTTTTTAAATAAAATACATTTTAAAGATCTGATCGCGTATACTACATTAATGTAGAGACCTAGAAGTGAAGCGAATCACTTTTCTTTTCAAAAACTTTATATTTCACTTCTTTCATTCTGTAGAATAAACCCCTAGCCCAGAGAGCACTGAGAATCTAAAGGAATCTACAATGAAAGGACGATCTCACTCCCACTCTATTTTTCAGCTGCCATATTTCTGATGAACTGCAGGATGCTGCTCAAGTTACTGTGACGCCCCACGGGGCCGACATGAGGATGAATTCAAAGCTGTGCTTCACTGTCATCTGACATCACTTTGGGTGAGACGTGCTCAGTACTGGGAGAGATTAGCAGGAAATTTTAGAGCTGCATGCAGGTGTGCAAATGAATCCCTGTTGGGATATACAATCACTCACTGTTTTGACACTTTTACAGTTTACCAAACTGGAAAATCCATAGTGGGGCGTATGGCCATTTTATAGAAGATTCTCAGCCATATGTTAAACAGCGCGATGACAAAGCACTTAGTGTTAAGTAAACAAACCCTTCAGTCACTAGTTTGAATTGTATCTTGGGAAAGAGAGTCTGACGTCTAATGCTTTTACACCTATAGGACAGATCACTATAAAGCAGAAGAGCAATTATAGATTTAAAAAGTCTCTCTAATAGCAGAGCTATTAAGCTCTATTAAACTTCTGAGGTTTCTGACGTCGCATATTGACATCAAGTCTCTTCAAGTAGCAAATAACTGCTCAGAAAGTTGGAGAGTGATACCATTTTGGTCTGCAGTGTATATGTAAAACATAAGAGTGCTCCACAAAGACTCAGACAAAGACACAGAGCACATATCATTCAGGTATGGAGAAATGTTTTGGGCAATGTTTTTTTCTATGGCCTTTGTGCTGGGAAAACAATGACAGGATGATCTTATATGCTGTTGCTGGAGCTTCCAAATCGACATGCTGTGCATTCTGAAATGCTTTTCTGCTTGTGAAGAGTGTATATTTGTGGTACAATAACCTCCCTGTCAGCTCAAACCAGTCTGGCCATTCTCACAACAATGTGCTGCTGCCTACAGGACAGCAACTCACCGGATGTCTCTTGGTTTTTGGTCATTCTGTGTAAACTCTAGTGACTCTGAGACTGTTGTGCATAACATGATCAAACGGTATATTTCATTATGAATATCTCTCTTCTGCTTGCTAAAAATATGTGTAAGTAGTTTGAGATTTTAATATACCTTGTTGGTCAATTTTAGCTACAATTGGGGCAGTGGTGGCTTGGCAGTTAAGGCTCTGGAATACTGGCTCTGGGAAGGTCGGGGGATCAAGCCCCAGCACTGCCAGGCTTTGGGTTACTGATCGGAAGATTGTGGGTTCAAGCCCCAGTGCTGCCAAGCTGCCACTGTTGGGCCCTTGAGCAAGGCCCTTACCCCTCTCTGCTCCAAGGGTGCTGACCTGCACTCTGACCCCAACTTCCTGGCATGCTGAGGTATGCAAAGAAAAGAATTTTACTGTGCTGTAATGTATACATGACCAATAAAGTCTCATTATCATTGTTATCATTAAGAACACTTAAGAAACACAATTCTCCAGTATGGTTTTTTGAGACTTCACCCACCGAGTAACTTCATTGATTCCACCCTACTACACCGATCCTATTCTCTTTGCTCACCTACATTTAATTATTCATTGCTGAATACGTGACTCCAGAAAAAGTCTGACTTCTTTTTTTCCTCAGTGCTTAATTAACTGCAAATATGGAATTAGCATTTGAATTGCCTGCATAAACAGTGTCAACATTCATTGATGTAATGGTAATAATATCCAGTAATCAACGTTCAAGTATCTTACCTTCAGATCATTACATGCATCAATTTTATTGTCTACTTTATTTTGTGGAATTTAATTAGCATTAAAATGTTCACAAGGAAGTCTTTAAACACAAGCTAAATACTAGTGATTTATAACAGGCTGCTAATTAAAAACAAAAAACTAATTACATTTGCATATGTTGTAGAATTCATGAACTTGCCTTTAATTAACCTCCTGAGTATGCTCATCTTTAGGCTTTAGAAGTTTTATGTTAACAATAGTAAAAGGTACAGAGAGAGAGAGAGAGAGAGAGAGAGAGAGAGAGAGAGAGAGAGAGAGAGAGAGAGAGAGAGAACAACACACCTCAACCGCTCAACAATCAACAATAAGCTAAAAAATAAAACGCAAGAAATGTGCATTAGTGAGTCAAAGAGTGCATATTTATCAGTAGAGTAAGTGTAAATTTTTGCAGTAGTTCAGATTGAAACAAGCTGCAGCAGTAGATGTGATTGAGGTATGTGTAAAAGTAATGACTATATATTAAACGTAGAGATCAAGTACAGTCTGTACAAACGTTACAGCGGTTCGAACAGAAGTAACCGGAGGTTTGGAGCATCTTCTGATAAGCAATTATAAATTGAGTTCGCTGATGACAGAAGGGAAGAATTTGTTTGTGAAACAGCTTGCTTTAGTCATCGAGAGTCTGTAGCTTTTGCCAGATTTACAGCACCCTCCACTAATATTGGCACCCTTGGTAAGTATGAGCAAAGAAGGCTGTGAAAAACTGTCTTTATTGTTTAACCTTTTGATCTTTTGTTTAAAAAATTCACAAAAATACTCTGCTCTCTGTGGCAAAAGGAGCTTCACAAAATGGGACGTGGCTATATTCTTATATTCTTATAGCACAAGCAGTAAAATGCACATTTCCACCATCAGGGCAATAATTAAAAAGTTCCAGTTTTTCTGCCAGAGGACGTGGATATTTTGTTAGGATACATGGCATCATGTATCAAATATCAACAGATATTAAATGAAAACCTGACTGCCTCTGCCAGAAAGACTCAAATGGGCCGTGGTTGGATCTTCCAGCAGGACAACGATCCAAAACATCATCAACATCAACACAAAAATGGTTTACTGACCACAAAATCAAGGTCCTGCCATGACCATCCCAGTCCCCTGACCTGAACCCCATAGAAAACCTGTGGGGTGAACTGAAGAGGAGACTCCACCAGCGTGGACCTTGAAATTTGAAGGATCTGGAGAGATTCTGTATGGAGGAACGCTCTCAGATCCCTCGCCATGTATTCTCCAACCTCATCAGCGTTATAGGAGAAGACCCAGAGCTGTTATCTTGGCAAAGGGAGCTAACACAGAGTATTGATTAAACGGCTGCCAATAATTGTTGCACAACTATATTTAACAAAGACCTTTTTTTGATAACTCTTTGTTTGCAATTGTTTGATATCTATGAGAGCAGAGTATTTTTGTGATTTTTTTTTAACAAAAGATCAAAAGGATAAAAACAATAAAGACAAATTATCACAGCTGTCTTTGTTCATATTTACCAAGGGTGCCAATATTAGTGGAGGGCACTGTATGCTGCCTGGGAAGGGTCATTTTTAAAGTTCAGTTCTTGAAAGGTTGCACTAATTGGAGACCATGTCCAATTATTTTTTAGATCTTGCACACATTTCATTCAAGTTTGTTTTTTTTGGGCCAAATCCCACCCACCAGTTAGCACTCTCCTAACAAATGACAGCGACCAACCAAGAAGGGTGAATGCTTCTTGTTTGGTTCTCATGCTCACGCTGAGACATCTTTTCAAATTGCCGCTCATGCTGTGTCACAGCTTGGAATAACACACTCCGAGGAAAACACTATCCATTCTCTTCTGCATGTGACACCCACGATTGGCTAGTGTTGCTGTGATTGACAGGGAAGAGAGAGTATGTTTCTCCCACAGCCAGTTTTGCTCTTTAGACTCCCCGTGACAATGTTGGGATTTGAACTCGCAGTCTCCTTATGATATGGTGAGTGCGTTTCTGTTGCACCACTCGAGATGCCCCTGCTTGTGACTTCTAACAGGCTCCTTGTGATAATCGGGATTTCCAGAAGTCTAAAATCAGTTTCTTAGTTTCGGAGGTTTTGAGTATGAGGTCATTGTCCTCATATCATGCCATAGCTCAAACCACCTCCGATGTCAGCTCGACTCATCATTGTCTGGAACGAATCCAATAATTGTGGTGTCATCTGCATATTTGAAGTAATTAACAGAGTTTTTACGACTAGAGAGATGGAGAACAGAAGGGGTGAGAGAACACAACTCTGAGGTGTGCCTGTGCTGAGTGACAGTGTCTGTGAGCATGTGTTTTTCACTTTCACAACGTGTATGGTATTGCTCAGGGAGTCAAATATCCAAAAGGTCAAATTCTTATGCTGAAGTGTGAAAAACAGCTTACCATAGTTAACTGCATTAAACGCTGAGCTGAAGTGTATGAAGAGTAAACAGGCACAGTTGTGAGAAGATTCCAGATGTTGAAGGATGTGGTGTAGTGCCACATCGACAGTATCATTAGCAGATCTGTTGGCTGGGGAGGCAAACTGTGGAGAATTCATTAGTGATGATGTGCATGATTCTAGACGGGAAAGGATTAGACGCTCAAACGTTTCCATCCCCACAGATGTAAGTCAAAACTGGCATCTTTGTCGAGTTAGGGATCGGAATGCTTATGGACCTCTTAAAACACAGTGGGATTGAGAATTAGAGAGGTGCTTATGACAGTTGTCCGTCCCTTAGTGTCTATTTTCATGCCTGAATCACAATAAAAAAGAATGAAAGCAATAAATCTGGATACATTGCTGTGTTTGCGTATATAACGTGTAATGTTAAGCGCACAATATAATATACATTTCAATTTTTACACCAAACATAGGAGAATAAAAAGGGAATAAAAAAAACACACACACACCCCACACACTCACACACAGTTTCAGGAAGTGAATGGATTAAGGTCTAAAACCAAAAATCACACCGTAACAAATGGATCTTTCAAACTTGAGAACCTTTGACCTAAAGACAATCCTCACAGATCCGTAAACAGACTATGATTCTGCAGCCACAGATGGTCTTTTTTTTTTTTTTTCTGCATAGTTCAGGTTCATGAGGACACAGAATGGACTACTGAGTGTGTTTCCTGCCATCTGCTTTTCACACCTCCACATAGTCCCTCTCCTGCCCAGCAGGGACGATGATCAGCTTTACAGCGAGTAAGAATGGACTTTTTCAACAGGGTATAACTTTTTATGTTTTCTGGAATGGCTACAGCTCTAGCAGGTGATATTACAGAATCGCTTAGCCCAATTGCTTACACTGTTAATAAAAAGCGGCCTAATTTATACAAAATTAAATTCTAGCAATGTCAAGGGCACACTCGATTAAACAGCCGACTCAGGGTGAACGTGTTTGAGAGCTGATTAATTTAACTTCTAGATCGTGTCAAAGCATGGTAATCAAAAAAAAGAAGAAACAGCTCCTTTTAAACAACTGAATCTCGGCTGGTGCAGTCCTTTTAGCTTTTTCCTCAGCTCACATTCACAGAATCAGCTTACTGCGTAGAGGTGTTAAGGACTGTGATGGAGTCACAACTGTACCTAATGCAGAATATGTACACTGTCTGTCACAACCTCAATAAATCCCTTCTTAACATTTTCTGAGTAATATTGTTTTTTTAAAAAAAATCATGGCAAACACACCTCAAAGCTGTGGAAGAGTGCTATTTCAATCAGTCTAACTGCGAGGGCAGGTGAGAATCTCTTGGAGACCTTTTTTTGGGCTCATGTGCATACATTGCTGAGACCATCAGTCACACAGTCACAATTAATACAGCTGTCATAGAGCATGCTTTCCTAGGAGCCTTTTCACCAAGCTCTTGCTGAGTCAGCACTGGTTCTAAATGACAAGGACCCAGGAATTCATATATAACAGTTACATCTGGAAATAGCATACTGTTTCCCCAGGAGGCGATGCGACTCTCCAGGATAACGTCTGCTAGAAGGTCATGCGGAACTGACCCATGTTCACACTTAGTGGAAAAGTGTTTTGGTGAATATCGCTGCACTCACACCACTCGGAATACCCATGAGGATGTCACGGTAAATGCTACAGGCTGTAGGTCGAAGTGAAGACGTCCATCCCCAGTGGGCCAGTGTCTGTTTAGACACGTAGCCCTTTGTGTCTTTCCTCCATGACAAATACATAGTCATAGTGGGATCAGGTGGCTACTGGTTGGTCTAAATAGCACCATAGGGCACATACTGGACACAACAGTGAGTGCACTGTAGGTTATTCTTCACTGAATGCTGCAAGGTCAAAGAATCGGTTCACAAAATTACAAGACAAGCTTATTGCAAGACAGGTATGCCATTCTCCCACTCATTCAAAGTGATTGCTAGCAAAAGGAGGGGAAAAAAAAACAGGGAATTGAGAGCCCCAAGGTACCTAAATCCATGACTGTTTCTTTACAAGGTTAATGTTCTCTCATAAATACACAATTTGAATATAAAAAATATGGATAATTAGGCAGATTGGCTACACTAAATTACCCCTAGGTGTGTGTGCACGTGTGTGTGTGTGTGTGTGTGTGTGTGTGTGTGTGTGTGTGTGTGTGTGTGTGCATGCATGGTGCCATGCAATAGACTGGTGTGATTCACTGCAACTCTAATCGAGATAAAGAAGTATACAGTATATCAGCAGATTTTCTTCCCATTCAGTATACATATGGTGGTTCTAATCTTAAGCGTACATTTGATCCTCACCATTCTATAGGCTAATGTTAATTATCCCAGCCACATAGATGCTAAAGGGTTAAAAGTGCACTAACCTTCAGTATCATAAAGAAACATGTTCACAATGTGTATTCCTTGTGATTTCATATAAATTAAGTATATCATTTTTTTTTCAGTTGGTGCAGTATTTTAAACGGTCACTATTGCAGGGTTGCTAGGTAGCATAACTTCTTTCATTGCACATTTGCATAATAATTGCACCAGCAAGTATTTTTCTTGAATTTCTCCTATCTGGTTGATTTGATGTACCAACATCCCTCTTTATCCTTTTTGTTATTGTTCATCCAAACAAACATTCTCTCCTGTTTCTACAGAAATAATGAATGCATTGTTGTACCCAGGCTGGTTCCATAACCTAGACTGGTGTTTATAGCAATTACCATCTCAGGCTTCACATCTACATTTTAAAAAGCTTAATTGCCATTATCTGGCTTACTCAAACACAATAATCTAAACTCCCTTTTGGCACAGTACTTAAAATATACAAACTCTGACTCGGGTCTTTAAGACTCAGAGCTTTAGAATATATTACACAGGATCTTCAAGGATCTTCAGTCTCTTAAGCTTAAGCTGCTGATAGAGTGATCAGAAGGACTGCTTGCCTGGAGTCTGATGGCTCTTCCACAAGAGGGAGATGAGACACTTTCAAAGGCAGAGAAGGAGAGTCAGCCAGCTTAAAATGGATTTCAAAGATTGATAGTGACAAGAGTATATCCCCTTTGAAAGCTTACCTGGCATCAAATCTGTCTCCCAGTTCTCTAAGGAACACCTGACAGAGAAACATCCTAGAACGTTATAGGAATCATTTGTCTGTGAAAGATTTATTTCTTCTGTTTTGGCTATTTGGTTGGTTACACTTAAATATTACAAGAGAGCCGTTCCGTACCAATGGCTGTATGGGAATGATATATTATATATTAAATTAGATTACATTTACATTTATTATATAAGTACATTATATCTTAATTTTTAGTTTATACAATTACCGATTGTGTGGTATTTCAGTTATTTAAAATTTGTAGTAATAGTCATACAAAAACTTCCCAAAAGGTAAATCCAGCAAAACTAGTTCACTTGGAGCTAGCCAGAAGGCCTTACCCATCTCATTTAGTGCTTCCCAATACTCTAATTGATACATCCTTGATTCCTTGATCTTAGGTCTTTCAGGCTGTGACGTGGAAATTGATTGACGTCTGTATCATTAAGGACATGTCAATTGTTCAACCAAGGAACGGGGAGAGTGGAGGGCTCTTGATTAAGGATAAACAAATGCCTCTTAAAAAGTAAATACTGATATTTTTTAAATTGATCAACATTGAAGAAGAATTTGTCACATACACGTTACAGTGAAATTATTTATTTTAATACCCCAACTTGTTATACTGTAAAAATAATAATAATTTAAAAAATGCTGGGTTATTTTTTCTACCCAAACGCTGGGTTGATCCTTTTGGGTCATTAAATTTGGATATTTTCTCAGTCTTAGGTAGTTTTGGGGTAATTTTGTATAACCCAACCACTGGGTTAGTGGCTAGCTTATTTTCACTGACGGTTGAATCAATGCAAGTAAACATTTACTTCAGAGTCTATATATAAACACCACTTTAGCAGCTCAAGCAATACATTTCTGAACACCTTGTGTATAAATAAGAGATACCGTGTTTACATATTTGTTTTGTTTATAATGTTGTATATTTGACATTTTTAAAGGGTAAAAATAACCCTGAAAATATGAACCCATTTACGAAATAAAATGAACCCAGCCTTTTTGTAAAAATGAAACCATCCTTTGGGTTGAAAAACAACCCATTTGCTGGGTTAAAATAAACAACCCAACTTGATGGGTTAGTTTAGCCCAAAATGTGTTCTGTCTTATATTTACCCAGCCGTTGGGCAAAAATAACGCAGTTTGGAGTGTAGAAAGCTGGGGTCAGCCATGATACAGCACCTCTGGAGCAGAAAGTGTTAAATGCCTTATTAAAGGACCCAACAGTGGCAGCTTGGCAATGCTGGGGTTTGAATCCCTGACCTCCTGATCAGTAACCTAGAGCCTTAATCATTGACCCACCGCTGGAATGTAATAGTTCTGGCACTAAAATTGTGATAAACAGACCGTGTCTGGAGTAAGCTAAGTAGATTTCTGTGGTTAGTCCCTGCCTCTGGTCCACTGCCTGATTGTGATCTCTTAATATTAAATCATTACCATGTTAAGTCATGTTAAATTGAAATCATGCTAAGCACAACCATCATCAACCCTTTCATCAAACATATGTTCTGACTTCATTAGGTTTAAATTCCAGAGCAATGGCATGAAGAGAGAAATTAAGGACAGACGAGAGAGCGAGAGAGAGAGAGAGCGAGAGAGACTCCAGGCAACAGATGCCCCATTACCATATTTACATAATGTTGGCAATGTGTGTGGATTAGAATTTAGATGTAAGGAGCACAGCTGTTGTTGTCCAGATTCAGCGAGACTGAGCAGTGGAGTGGGCTGAATATTCATGTAGCATT
>NC_030426.2:3753698-3803698 GCF_001660625.3 Ictalurus punctatus | reverse complement strand
TGTGGTGAACATCTGCACTGCTTCTGTGTCACCCGAGGCACATTTTCACTCTGACTCTCACACACACTAAAAGAGAACATTTCACATATAACTGTCGAACTCCCTGCCCCTGCAGTATTAACACTCGCCTACACGATTCATCTTAGACCATACAGTTTTAAATATCACATAATGCATATACACTTGCCTGCCACTTAATTAGGAATACCTGTACACCTGAAAAATAATGCATTCTTCCAAATGGATAATTGGACCTTGGACAGCTGATTGTAAAAATGTCACCTTGTCGTTTTTTCCAATCTTCAACAGTTCTGCTTCAGTGAGCCTGCGCAGACAGTACCTTCAGACTGGAATCTGAGGTTGTCTTCTGCTGTCGTAGCCCCATATGCTTTTCTGCTCACCACGGCTGTAAAGAGTGTTATTTGAGTTACAGTAGCCTTCCCATCAGCGCGACCCAATCTGGCCATTCACCTCCAAGCTCTCTCAATAACAAAAAATTTCCACCATCCCTTAGTGGATGTGTGTGTGTGTGTGTGTGTGTGTGTGTGCGTGTGTGTTTCACACCATGCTGTGCAGACTGTTGACTGTTGTGTGAAACTCCCAGGAAATCAGCAGTTTTTGAAATACTCAACCCAGCCTCACTGGCAAACAAAACAAAAAAAAAAGAAAAAGAAAAAAAAAAAATCCATGCTACATTCAAAGTGTTTGAGATCATATTTGTTCTTGATTCTGATGTTTGATGTGAACATTAAGTGCTCTTGACCTGTATATGCATTCGCTGCTCTGCTGCCACATATTTATCTTTTGATCTCAAACCCAAATGTCTACAGTACATGGCAAAAAAAACAAACAAAAAAAGAACTGCTCTTGCTGTTCCAATCATTTCAGAGGGGACTGTAAGTAAAAAAGCAAGTTGAGTTTGTTCTGTATTGTAATTGCTGATATTGCTGTGTGTTGAGCCCCCTCCTGTACTGTCTCTACACATATGACTGTAGACCAGTCTACAACAATAATATTATCATCAAGTTTGCTGACGACACCACAGTGGTCGGACTTATCTCAAAAGGAGAGGAGGCAGCCTACAGAGAGGAAGTCCTAAACTTGGCAGCCTGGTGTTCAAAGAACAACCTGACTCTAAACACCAAGAAAACCAAGGAACTTATTGTAGACTTCAGAAAACACAACACGGAGCTGGCCCCCCTCTTCATCAATGGGGAGTGTGTAGAGAAGGTCCACACCGTCCGGTTTCTTGGCGTCCTTATCTCTGCAAACATCTCCTGGACGGACAACATCACAGCGGTCATCAAGAAGGCTCAAACGCGGCTACACTTCCTGAGGGTTCTCAGGAAGTACAATCTGGACTCCAATCTGCTGCTGATCTTCTACCACTCGTCCATCGAGAGCTTGCTGACATACTGTATCACGGTGTGGTACGGTAGCTGCACCGCAGCAGACAGGGAGAGGCTTCAGAGAGTAGTAAGAGCAGCACAGAAGATCATTGGCTGCCCTCTCCCCTCCCTGATGGATATTTACACTTCCCGTTGCCTCAGCAGAGGAAAAACTATCATTAAGGACAGTTCTCACCCTGGCTTTGATCTGTTCAATCTGTTGCCCTCAGGGAGACGTTACAGGTGCATCAAAACAAGGACTAGTAGATTTAAGAATAGTTTCTTCCCAAAAGCTATTACCATGATAAACAAACACATGTACTGAGTCCACAGCATATGTATATAGTGTCTCAAAACTGTGCATTTCATAGTACCTCCGCCATCCACCCTAATATCTATCTATCGTGCATATATCTTGCATATATTGTATATCTTGTTTATTTATTTTGTTTATTTATCTTATTTATTTATCTGTGTATTATCTGTTTATTCTTCTTGTGTATTGAATGTATATGTTTGCACGGAACAAAAAGGAGTGGCTCTTAATTTCATTGTACATATGTATAGTGACAATAAAAGGCATTCATTCATTCATTCATTCATTCCTTTGCTTAGATAGATGCAATATTTTTTTTCAGTTACACACATAATGGCACATCTTACATATAGAATATACCATTTATTTATTACAGTATTGACAATAAAAAGAATCCCTCTAACTATAAAAGAAAAAATACTTGATGTTAAGCTTTGCATCTATTTATAAATTAGACACAATAAGACATTAACAACAATAGCTAATAATAGAATAGAACAATTATATAAAAGCTATAATTAAAGTTATGTGAATGTGATCTCTCTCTCTCTAAAATATTTATTACACTGTACTCACCCTTCTTCTTCTTCTTCTTCTTCTTCTTCTTCTTCTTCTTCTTCTTCTTCTTCTTCAGTCTTTTACGCTGCACAAAGGGATGATTAACATCCCGGGTGGGACCGCACAAGATTTCATTACGGTACTCAGAACGGCACGCAGTTTTGATTACGAATGTTTACTGTATTTCTGGAATTTTCTATTGACTTTTTTTTGGTTATGTGAAGCCGTGGTAATTGAAACAGCAGCTATGGGGGGTTTACTGTGTAATGTTTGAGGTGACAGCACCTTTGAGTGGCCTATAAATCAGTGAAATGCTGTGTTTTCCCATGTTGTCCCTTTCAGGCTCCAGCTTTCCATAAAGATCATCCAAGAATGAAATAAGACTCTCTGGCTTACAGGATTTCCTTCCATCCATCCATTTTCTGTATCACTTTTCCTACACAGGGTCTTAGGGAACATGGAGCCTATCAGAAAGGAACTTGGGGCACGAGGCACACTGGTCCAACTCATCACAGGGCACAATCACACACACATTCACGTACATAGACAATTTAGACATGTCAATCGACCTACAGTGCATGTCTTTGGACCGGGGGAGGAAACCAGAGTACCCGGAGAAAGCCCCCGAAACACAGGGAGAACATGCAAACTCCATGGGGTGGAGGCGGGAACTGAACCCCAACCATGGAGGTGCGAGGCAAACATGCTAAACACTAAACCACCATGACCCCAGAATCAGAATTTGTGACCCCTGAATCAGAACATTCACTGTGGCCCTTTTTGGCTTTTGATTTAGTTCAATATAACTCCTCTCCATTTAGTGTGGAACTTTAATGTAAAGTCAGTTTTGACACACAGTATGTAAACTTTTGCGAAGTGGGCTTTGGAGATACAGTTTTGCTCAGTGTTAAAATGTCAAACTGTGTGAATAGGTTTTTGTTTGTTTGTCTGTTTTTACCAAGTGAACTTGGTAGTAGTGCAGTATGGTGTGTAGCACTGCCACTTCACAGCCCCAACGTCGGCGCTTCAATCTTCAATTACTCCGAGTCTTAAAAATTCCTCCCACCTCACAAAAATTTGCTAGCAGGTGGATTAGCTACTCTACATTGCCTCTAGTTGTGAATATATGTGTACATGCAGTGTTCCTGGGATAGGAACTGGATCCACCACAACCCTGCCCAGGACAAAGTGCTTACTGATGAATAAATGAACGAGCTGTGTAGTGACTAATCCTTGTTCGATACGTAAATAACTGTAAACATTTATCTTGCACTGTCACACATTTTCAACATTATTTGGTCCCGTGCACCGTACATGTGTTGGTCCTAGAGGAACAATAATGTTTCCAACTATGTGTGTGCATATGGATTGCATGACAATTAAAAAAATAATAATAATAATAATTCTATTAACTTGACAGGAAACATCCCTCAAAATGATCGCAATCTATATAACCTTTATAAAAGCACGCCACACCAGCACCACAACTAATCACACATGCACTTTATAACACATCTTCTACAATATTGTTACAGATGATACGTCAATGCACTGCTAGTTCCACCATTTACATGCGTTTTTTTTTTTTTTTTTTTTTTTTACACTTTTACAGAACTGTTGCACATTATGTAGTCCTTTCTGCTGCACGCTTGTATTGTTTCAGCTTAAACTGGCGACATTGTTTTCAGGAAATGAAGAGGGTTTCTGTCTTTTATTCACTATTTTGAACAACCATATTCATCTTTAATTTATTTTCACTATCGTAGTTTGCTAAATATTATGTCCGCAGGTATATTAGCCTACATATTTATTCATTCTCTCCGTGCTGAGATGCTTTTGAATGAACACTGTTTGTTTTGTGGCACAAATAATTCATGGATGTTGTTCACTCACCTTTCATGTCTTTATACTCAAGAAAGTATATTGTTTGGTGGTGACATGAACTAAATGTAATGTTATTATACACTATAAAGGTAGTTATATTTATATGTTTCAATTTTAATTATGCTTATACTCTGGTCATCTGTGTATATAAGAAATTTTTTTTTAAAATTGTCATTATTGTTTTTATCCTTTTGATCTTTTGTTTAAAAAAAAAATCACAAAAATACTCTGCTCTCATAGATATCAAACAATTGCAAACAAAGAGTTGTCAAAAAAAGGTCTTTGTTAAATATAGTTGTGCAACAATTATTGGCAGCCGTTTAATCAATACTCTGTGCTAGCTCCCTTTGCCAAGATAACAGCTCTGAGTCTTCTCCTATAATGCCTGATGAGGTTGGAGAATACATGGCGAGGGATCTGAGAGCGTTCCTCCGTACAGAATCTCTCCAGATCCTTCACATTTCGTGGTCCACGCTGGTGGACTCTCCTCTTCAGTTCACCCCACAGGTTTCTATGGGGTTCAGGTCAGGGGACTGGGATGGTCATGGCAGGACCTTGATTTTGTGGTCAGTAAACCATTTCTGTGTTGATTTTGATGTATGTTTTGGATCGTTGTCCTGCTGGAAGATCCAACCACGGCCCATTTGAAGCTTTCTGGCAGAGGCAGTCAGGTTTTCATTTAATATCTGTTGATATGTGATACATGATGCCATGTATCCTAACAAAATATCCACGTCCTCTGGCAGAAAAACTGGAACTTTTTAATTATTGCCCTGATGGTGGAAATGTGCATTTTACTGCTTGTGCTATAAGAATATAAGATATAGCCACGTCCCATTTTGTGAAGCTCAACAATCTTTTGCCGCACATCACAGATTACCCATTGTTATGAATGACTAAGGGAATTTGGCTTATGTGTTACGTCATATTTATACCCCTGTGAAACAGGAAGTCATGGCTGAACAATGTCCTGTTCCTAGTCACCCAGGTGTACTAAAACAAACTAAAATATAAAGTGGAATAAACTTCAAATATATTTTTCTCATATGAATTCATAGGGGTGCCAATAATTGTTGCACAACAATATTTAACAAAGATTTTTTTTTTTTTTTGATAAACCTGTGTTGTGTGTGCAATTGTTTGACATCCATGAGAGCAGAGTATTTTTTTTTTTATTTTTTTTTTTTAAACAAAAGATCAAAAGTTTAAACAATAAAGACAATTTTTCACAGCCTTCTTTGCTCATATTTACCAAGGGTGCCAATATTAGTGGAGGGCACTGTACACACACACACACACACACACACACACACACACACACACACACACACACACACACAAGAACATGACAACAAAAAATTTAAATGTGCAAAAGTGTTTTTAACATCAAGGAGGTGCTGTCAGTACAAAACATTAAACACTCTTCACTCCTCTGTAGGCGTACATGGATAGCAAGACAATTTAACTCTCTTTGACTTTCTGTCTAATTCTGTCCTATGTTTTGGAGCTTGTGCGTGTACAGTATGTGCATTTCTAATTCTCACGCAGTAATCACAAACCCATTCACTCACATGCTTTTCCCATTCCATCACGTGATCACAAAACCGCAGTGTCCTGATGTCCACGCTCGCACATTCTGCAATCTACACAGAGGACACAGTTATGTCTCCAGTCTCCACCGCCTGCATTTCACATTCATAGAAAATTCTGCCTATTAATTTCCATGAGTGGAGGCAGGGCTGGACTACTGATGAAATATGTGCCGGAGAAGAGCAGACAATTTCTATCTTAAAGCCAACAGACATCACTTTCACTTAATGCTGTTTGGGGGAAGGAAACAGAGAGGTGCCCCCCTCCCCCCCTCCCTTTTTCAAATTTATTTTCACAGTGAGACAAACCTAATGCAAGGTAGGCCATTTCTAATTCTACACCACAATTATTTCTTCTCCTCTATTTCTGACAGAGGGATGATTGCACAGTGTGTGTGCAACCTGTATCAAGTGGAATTATTGCACATTCAAACAACTCTGAAAAATTTCTCCTAGTCTAGGAATCTAAGCAAGCCCGTACTACAACCAGGGATTTGAATTTAACTTACCGTGTGTCACAATTTGTGTTATCGCTGTAGTTCTGATGTTGTCATCCAAATAACTTTAGTGTATTATGGCATGCATACCTGTGTTAGCATTTCCATGTGGGCTTAATATTGGGCAAGGACATAAAAAATTTCCCTAGAGGATAACGCAACACCGTTGTCTGGCATCAAATGACGACGTCCGATTAAATCCCCCAAATTCTAATTATGACTTAGGGTGTGAGAGTATTCATTATTGAAATATGTACAATAATATCTTGCCTATTTTATTTATACAGTCAAACAGTCAAATAACTATAAGAGCTCAGTAATAAATATAATAACTTTACTAAAGGTGGGTTGAGATTTCCAACACTGTAGCAAATTTTTTTTTTCTTTTAAATCACAGACCCTCTGGAGGCCCTGGACTTTCCTCTGAGAACCACTCTTCTAGATGATGATGTCAGTGAAAATGTCATTCTGTTATGGTTCCAGTATGTTTTTTTTTTTTTTTTTTTACAGGGTAGCCTATTTCATAAGTATAAAAATGCCAGGTGCAAATGAGAGAAAAACGGTATTACATCATTGTTTCAATAAAATTCGACACTGTACGACTTATGCTCTTAATAGGTCTGCCGTAAAAATATTTTTAGTGATGCTGCATGTTACGTCCTACTTAATAATACGAGTTATATCCATTTTTCATAGTATTCAACCACCATGTCATCATGTCACCATCAGTACACCATGGCTGGAAAGGTGCTTTCAGAAGGGCTCTGGGACAAAGTTCTGGAAAGGCACAAGTTAGGAGAAAGATACAAAAAGATTTCAAAGGCTTTAACTATCCCTCTGAGTACCGTTCAGAGCATTATTAAGAACTGGAAAGCGTATGGCACCACCAACACCTTGCCTTGATTGGGCCGTTCCTCCAAACTGGATGACCAAGCCAGGAGGATATTTATCATGAATGGCAACTTTGAAGGACTTACAAGTCTTTATGGCTAAGATTGGTCAGTCTGTGCATGTGACAACAATCTCACAAGCTTCACACAAAGCTGGTCTGTATGGCAGGGTGGCAAAAAAAAGAAGCCTTTTCTGAAAAGGGGCCACATGGAGTCTCATTTGCACTTTGCAAAAAAAAAAAAAAAAAGTTGGAAGATTCTAATGCTATGTGGCAAAAGGTTTTATGGTAAGATGAGACCAAGATTGAGAACTTTTTGGACTGAACTACATGCGTTATGTTTGGCGGAAACCAAACACAGCACACCACCCAAAATACACCATACCTACTGTGAGCCATGGTGGTGGCAATATTTATGTTGTGGGGGTGTTTCTCTTCAGCAGGGACTGGGCAATTGGTCAGGATTGAAGGGAAAATGGATGCTGCCAAGTACACCCAAATTCTTGAGAAAACCTGTGGCCCTCTGCTAGACAGAGGAAGATGGGCAGGTGGTTCACCTTCCAGCACGACAACAACTCTAAACAAACCGCCAAAAAAAACAACAACGTAGTGGCTTATGGATAGGAAGGTGAATGTCCTTGAGTGGCCAAGTCAGAGCCCTGACCTAAATCGAATTGAAAATCTGTGGATGGACTTGAAGACAGCAGTCAATCGCCGCTCACCATGAAATTTGACTGAACTCAAACAATTCTGCAATGAAGATGCAGATATTCCCCAATTTAGGTGTGGAAAGCTAATAAGAGACAAATCCAAACAGACTGATGGCTGTAATTAAAGCAAAAGATGGCTCTACGAAGTATTAAATCATGAGACTAGTCACTTTTCCAAATCTGTTATTCTAGTTTTCTTTTTTTATGTTTGCAAACTGTTGCCTTTTTACGTTACGTGAATGCTGTAAATAAAGCTGGAACAAAAAAAATATTTTTAATGGGTTTTGAGTTCAGGCCGTAAGACAAAAAAGTGACTATTTCAAAGAGGTATGATGATTTTCTATAGGCACTTTATTGAAACAAAACACTTTATACATTCCAACTTTACATGGATCTGAATCAGTTTGACTGACTTTATTTTGTAAGTCAATATCACACTATTCATTTATGCATCCTTTGTTACCACTTTTTCCTGGAGAAAATCCCAGGAAAACTGGGTGTGAATTAGAAATACAGAAATATCCAGTCCATTTCAGGGCATCATGCAGATACAGATTCACACCTGAGTAGTCAATCCACCTATATGCATATTTTGGGAAGTGGGAAGGAACCAGAAAAAGTCATTTCAAGTCAACTCAAATGGTTTTTTATTGTCATTCCTGTAGATAGCTGGTATACATTGGAACAAAATTTCATCTTCTCCAGGACCATGATGCAACATATAACAATACATTAGTACAGTAGACAAGATTACATAAAGTTCAAATACACAACAGTATGAGACGAATGCAGGACAATAAATATACAGAACGAACATACAGAACAATAATACAGTGTTGTGTGGGAAGCTATAGCACAATGGACTGTAAACTATTGTGCAGTTTAGCAGTAAAAAGTGCAGTAGCAATATTGTTAGCAAAAAGAGTTTCATTAAAAAAAAAAAGTGTCTGATGCAGCACTGTAAAGTGCAGGTGTGCAGTGGTATTGAGTCGTACTGAGTTCGGTGTCTGAATAATCCACATGAGTAATCTGACTGCCTCAGGGAAGAAACTGTTGGTGGTGCAACAGATGCTCCTGTACCTTCTGTCAGATGGCAGGAGGGTGAAGAGTCCATGTGAGGGGTGGGAGGGGTCATCTGCTATGCTGGTGACTTTATTGTTATTGTTTGAGAACTTAGCAGATAATGCACATAGACACAAAGAGAACATGCAAAACTTCACAAAGACACTAACCCGAGCTCAGGATGGAATTGGTGTCCTTGGTGATGTGAGGCAGCAATGCTACCCACTCAAGTACAAATTGATGAGCAAAGTAATAAATGCAGTCCATTCACCCATCCATATTCTGTACCACTTATCCTACACAGGGTCGTGTACAGCCTGGAACCTATTCCAGGGGACTCGGGGCACAAGGCGAGGGACATCCTGGATGGGGTGCCAACCCATTGCAGGGCACAGTCAAACACACACTCACACACATCGCTCAATTTGGAAATGCCAAAAAGTCTACAATACATGTCTTTGGACTGGGGACAAACTCGGAGTACCTGGAGGAAACCCCCGAAGCACGGGGAGTACATGCAAACTCCACACACACAGGGCAGAGGGGGGAATGTGAGGTAAACATGCAAACCATTAAGCCACCGTGCACCCTATAACATGCAGTATAAAAGACAAATAAAGCATGCAGTAGTAACATCAGTAGTGCTAAAATGCCTTGACAGCTCAAGCACAATAGCTTTCAAATTGATGTACATGTCTAATAGCTGTCACGGCGTGTGTGCAGCCCGCGCATTTCAAAGACGCCGCACTCCTCACACAACTCCCAGATCTGAGATCTGCTGGTGATTTCCTGCTCCCAAACCAAGCCCCTAAGGCACCTGGCCTGGTATGGATGCAAAAGTCAAAGTCTTCTGCAGACAGTGTTCCCAGTGTCAGCACACTGAGCCGGCTCCAGCGCCCCTCATCCCCCATTATTGGCGTCCCCTTTGAGTGTATAGGCAAGGATCTGGTAGGGCTGATCCCAAAATCCGCCCAGGGTCATGGGTACACCCTGGTGATCCTGCACTATGCCACCAGATACCCTGAGGCAGTCCCCTATGGAAAGCCACCACCTGAAACATTGTGAGGGGGCTCCTGCTGTTGTTCAGCCATGTTGGGATCCCCAAAGACCTGCTGACTGACCAAGGTATGCAATTTATGTCCAAAGTAATGAATGATCTGTGTCGGCTGTTGCAGGTGAGGCATCTCATGACCTCCGTCTACCACCCCCAGACGGACGGCCTCATTGAAAGATCTGAAGTGGGTGGTAAATGAGGAGGGGTGGAACTGGGACCTACTCCTTCCCTATGTACTCTTCTCCATCTGAGAAACCCATCAGGCCTCCACCGGTTTCACCCCTTTCAAGCTCCTCTTCAGACAGTGACCATGAGGACTGCTGGACATGGCTGGGGAAGCATGGGAAGAACAGCCCTCCCTGTATTGCTCCCTAGTGGACTACATCCAGGAGGTGCAGGAGCGGATTGACAGAATGACGCCAATCGTCAGGGAGCACATGAAGGCTGCCCAATGAGACCAGCAAAGGGCCTACAACTGGCTGGCCCAGCCCAGGGAATTCCAGCCAGGCAACCAAGTGATCCTCCTGCTCCCAAATGAGTCCTGTAAATTCCTGGCCCACTGGCAGGGCCCGTACACAGTCCTGGAGAGAGTAGGCCCGGTGAACTACCACCTGCAACAGCTTGGTAAGCGCACATCCACTGAAGTATATCATATTAACTTGTTAAATAAATGGGTCCCGCCAGCTCTGGTAGTCTCTGAATTTGCCACTGTCTCCCTAGGCCCCCTCGAGCGTACCTTGGTCCAGCAAGGTAAGGATCAGGAACAGGAGATAACAGAACTAGTGGACCATGCGGACATTTTCTCCACCACACAGGGACTGACCCACCTGGAGCAGCACGAGATAAAAACCCCTCCAGGAGTGGTTGTTAGACAGCAGTCCTACCATGTCCCGGAATTGTGCCCTCAAGCTATTGAGGAGGAAATCAACCGGATGCTCCAGGACAGAATCATCAAAGAATCCGCCAGCCCCATCGTGGTGGTGCCAAATCCCAATGGCAGCATCCAGCTGTGTAATGACTTCTGAAGGCTGAACGCAGTCTCAGATTCGACAGCTACCCCTTGCACAGAGTCGATGACCTGGTGGAGTGTCTGGGGAGAGCACGGTTTATATCTAATCTTGACCTGAAGAAGGGATACTGGCAAGTGTCTCTGGCCCCAGATGCCAAGGCTGAGACTCCCTTCAGTTCTGCCAGTGGCTACCGGCAGTACAAGGTTCTCCCTTTCAGCCTGTATGGAGCCCCCACAACCTTTCAACGTCTGATGGACATGAGACCACACAGACCACACATGGCAACATACCTGGGTGATGTCATCATCCACTCCACCACCTGGGCCTGACCAACTCCATCACCTAAGGATGCCTAAGGATAGCTGGACTGATGGCCAACCCATGAAAATGACACCTGGGCCGGACAGAGGCACAGTACCTGGGCTACCATATCAGCTGATGCCTCCTGAAACCACAAGAACAGAAAATAGAGGCAGTGAAGAACTACCCCCAGCCCACATCCGAAAAACAAGTTCTTGAGGCTGGTGGGGTATTGCCAAAGGTTCGTCACTAATTTCTCCTCTCTAGCTTCCCCTCTCTCAGATCTCACCAAGAAGGGCCAGCCAGACTGGGTGCAGAGGACCGAAAAGACGGAGCAGGCATTCCAGGCCCTGACCAGCTCCCCTGTCCTCAGGAACCCCGACTTCAACCTGCCCATCATGGTCCACATGGATGCCTCTGAGAGAGGGCTGTGGGCTGTCCTGTCCCAAACGTTCGACAGAGAGGGGCACTTGGCCCTCTATGTCTGCAGGAAGCTAACCCCTGCCGAGCAGAACAGTAAGCCCTCACAATAAAATGGGCCATAGAGGAGTTCTGGTATTACCTGGCAAGGCACCACTTCACCCTGATCTCCGACCATGCCCCCCTGCAGTGGATGTCCTGGGCAAAGGACACCAATGCCAGAGTAACCCGGTGGTTTCTCTCCTTGCAGGACTTTTCATTCCAGGTCCAGCACAGAGCGGCCTGTCAAGGGAGCACACCCTCTGGACCGAACTCTTGGAGCCTGCAGCCTGCACACTTCAAAGACGCCGTGCTCCTCACACAACTTCTGGCAGGGTGCTGAAAGGACAGCGCCACTTCAGCATCCTGAATGTTTTGGACAGCATGAAAGCACATGGCTATAAGGCGGGCCGGCAGCAGCACACACGGCTGGGAGATAATGAGTGGAGAGGCTACTCATCACCCTCCCGGAGAAGACAGGAGAATATAAAAGGGCAAGGCCAGCATGCTGAGCCGAGCCGCATCTCTGATGCTAAAATTAATATCACATTTCTCTCTCTCTCATCTAGAAGCCGACCAGTAAGACGACAGCGAGGACGAAGAAGACAATGCTCAATGGCCTCCACGTGCTCTCCACAGGCACCCACGCACTGTCGCTCTGGGTACTGCCTCGACGCCGCTGCAACCCACACGCCACTATCCACGCCAGGAAGGCCATGCTCTGCACCTACACACTCCCCTCAAGCACACCTCACCTCCACACATGGACTTTTAGTGTAAATAAAAGAGCACTTATTCCCCACGTCTGCCTCCCAAGTGTCTGTGTTGTGCCTTGCTTTTAGCTCTGAATAGCCACATAGCCTAATAAAAGTCCACTATTGATCACTACCTCACTAATACAGGTTACTTTCTGGAATTAATTTATAAACCAATAAATGTGGAACAGTCCATTTTCCTTGCACTGTAATTGAACAGCCTGTCTCAGACTGTTAGAGGTATACACTTAAAGCTTTTATAACCATGCCATTCATAATACCTTAGTTAATTTTTAACACATATGACAGGTAGAGAAGTGCTACCTCAATTCAGAAATAAACAACATTAAATCATGTTACAATTTCCACAGATATGCCCAGAAACATCACACCGCATAGTTTTAAATAGCTAGCATTAGCATCACTAATGATAGACAAATTCGAAGAAAATGCTGGAAGGCAAATGCTTCACACATCCTCGATTTCCCAATACTCATTAATCTCATGATACTCCAAGCACTGATGCAGGATGGCTTATGAACATGATATGTATGAAATATAAACTAGTCAGCAGTTAGAATATTAAATAGCACTTGGGGAGTTTGCAGTGCATTTGAGACATGTCCAGTTTGGCACTTTGTGTAACACATTGGTTGGACAGTTAAATTTCACATTACTGGTATTTATAATCCAGCTCATTTGCGTCTAGGCTAATTTGCCCACGTCACTTTAGAGTCAACATGATTTGTTCATGGATCCAAAGATCCTGTCTTGTTATCTGAGTTGGTAACAAAGGCAAAATCTTTATAAGCAGCAATATGGCTCCACATCCCATTAAACTTTGCTATAGTTTGGTTTGCTGTACATATTCGATGACTGTCTGACTTTGAAGCAATGATTCTAGACGCACTCATTGAATGCCTGTGCATCCCAAAGTATTTCCCACTGTGGCCTAAGATGTCTGCTATGTTTGTGAAGATCCTTCATGAGGGATTAAAAGAAGTTCAGACGTCAGAGCTAAACACAGGTCGAATGTAGGGAGCCGTAACACTTCCAACTCAAACAAGTTAGAAAATCTATTTTTAAAAAATTCATAAAAGTATGTTATCACCTATATTACATTGCAGCAATATATTATATATTGCATCCCATTCTAATATTAAAGCTTAGAGCTCCTGTTAGCTCTTTTATTTTTAATTACTCACACAGACTGTTCAAACAAACATGAAGTGTTGATTAAACAAGGCTAAGTACAGAGTTCTTGTGAATTCACTAACCGTTTTATGATAACATGTAGGACCACAAATTAAAACAGTGTCGGATATTGTTAGCCGAAATGTCCATATTGACATGTCAAAGCCATTAAAGAGCGCCCTTAATAACATGCACTCCGAAGTGCACTCCTCCTCGGCAAGTGAACAAGTTTCTGTTGCCTTATTCCGCCCTGCGTCTCTCCCCTCGCTCTCTCATTAGGCCTCTTTGGCCGAGTTCAAGGGAGAGGTTTAGTTTGGAATTGGCCCAAATGCAAACATACATTTGAAATATAGCTAGACAGAATCCCCCCCCCCCATCTCTCTCTCGCTCTCTCTCTCTCTCTTGCTCATGATTTGTAATGTTGGATTGACTCTGCTTTTTCCAACCAAGCGCAATGAGCCCTAACTCCAGTGAAGGAGGTGCCGTTGATGCAGGCGCTTTTATGGACCCTTACAACAAAAACTGCATTGTAGAGAACTCTCTTAACTTCCTCTGAATTTTAAGTGCTAAATTTAGCCAAGTCGTTGTAGTGTCTTTGCTTGCTGTTTGCAGCATGCTCCGCATTCTTCATAATAATTCTAAGGTAATACAATTAAACAAATTCCTGCAGCTTGTGGATGAAAAATTTCTCTCTCTCTCTCTCTCTCTATATATATATATATATATATATATATATATATATATATATATATATATATATATATATATATATATATATATATATATATATGTTCGAATTGCATGTACTGGATTTTAATGATAGCCTGCATTTTCCAAGCTGCATATCACTACAAACATGCTAACTTGAGAAAAGTGGTGATCATTTTAATTGCAGGTCAGCTTTCATACAGCCACAGAGTCATGACAAGGGAGTCAAAACATTTACGTTAAATGCTACCAATCCGAATCCATCTCCTCTGTTCTACAGTGGAACTGCATCAGGATGCACAATTCTTTGCACAAAGGCCTGAAGTCCAGAGACCTGAAGTCAAGTGGAGTGAACCGAGGTAAATGTGATTATATGAGTGTTTGTTTTACTGGCATTACACCAATCCATTGACAGAGGGTGTGTGTGATGATAAAGGCGAATTGATAAGGCATGTTTATTTAAACTCCTAATAAGCTGTGTGTGACAGCTCTTTGTAGACTATACAGAGTCACTGCATGTATTACCTGGGCAACAAGCAAGCAAGCAAATTTAAACAAAACAAAACAAAACAAAAGAAATGTCAACTGATTCCTTGCAGTAATTCGACGTGGAGTCAGTTACTTTTAAGTCAGAACATATTCTCATCATATTATCATCACTGCTCAGTCTCTGTCACGGCCAAACAATTCATTTGATGAGTCGTTGCTATCTGCCTGTTAGTCATGCCATCCGTCAATTCAGTAAGCTTCCCCTCCTCTTCTAGTAAGAAGTAAGGGTGCAGCTTTTCAAGGACACACTTAAGGAAGGGAATGTATTTATTTACATTTTGATCCAGCTTCAACTTTCACCAAATTACTGATTATACTCGTAATAATGCAACGTGCACACCTAGAATATTGCTTAAAATGCTTCAGTTCTTTAATCATCAGAGGATTTTACAATGATCATAAAGTTGAAGTAAAAGATTTTGATAATTTAGTCAAAAGGACATGTTACAATATCGCATCGAGGGCAGAATCACAACAACATTCTATACAGTTGCAAAAGTTTCATAAAATAAACTTACACTGAAGACAAAAGACTTACACAATAGCATTGACAGAGAAGAGGGAAAAAGAGGGCGATACAGTATGTGAATGATTCCAAGAGCCCTGAGTAGACACTGGGCCCAAATTTGTCCAAGGATAGGGGCCCTAGTGCATTGACCTGTCAGTGAGCCCATAATTCTTACTAGTGCTCTTGATGCCAAAGCAGAAATTGAGACAGCACAAGAAACCCGAAGACTCCTACTCCAAACTAAATAAGGGCACATTGTATGCTCTGCTCCTCAGTTCCCAGTACTCCTGTCCAAAATAGTGCCCTGCTCCCTACTCCCTAAACCTCAATGTGCATTATATAATTTCTAATATATTCTAACCTCAACATTCTAAAATGTGCAATGTTTCTGGAAGATCTTTTAGGGATTTTTCAGGAGATCAAACCTCAAAGAATCATATGTACCCAAAGTGATCAGTGGTACCTTTTTTTTTTTTTTCCAAATGGACACTAACAAATTGCAGTGCATTGTGCAGTTTCATGGGTGCTCTGATTTCTCCATCATGACTCTAAAATGTCAAATTATTGAAAATAGATTTTTTTAAATAGCAGTTCTTAAGCAGTTTTTAAACAATGATCACTGGCTCTGGAAATTTTGAGATATTGAGCTTTATAGTTTTGACCCTTAGTACACACAAAACAAACTTTTGAACTATATGGTGTCCCAAATATATATATATATATATATATATATATATATATATATTTGGGACACACACACACACACACACACACACACACACACACACACACACACACACACACACACACACACACACACACACACACACACACACACACACACACACACACACACACACACACACCACTGTTGCCAAACTGTTGGCAAAAAGACTGGAAGTGTTCTCAGACCAACCGAGAAGCGGACGCCCACAAACATAATTTTCCAGCATTTATTTTCTCGACTGATAAGTGAAAATCAACTCTTATGTACTAATAGAGATAACATGAAAATGATCATAATCATCAAAATCATATGACATCAATTTAAGGTTGTGTGGTCATCATCAAACGCCTCGGAGGGAAATGATGTATGCTTCGGCTAGTTATACAATTGTAATGACTAATATAACTACACATTATTACACATGCTGTATGTATCATGTTTATATGCATATAACATTTACTACTGTAAAATAAAAAAAGGTACAATGTACATTGCCATTCCTTTCCGCCGGCTGAATGGAAATCGACTTATCTGACGTTTTCAAACTGTCGAGTTACAAAGGTGGGTACGGAAGCAAGCGCAGATCTTCAATCAGTTTAATAAACAAACAAACAACAAAACAAAGACACTGAGACAACTCGGCAAAAAACTGTGGCTAAGGCTAAACATGAACTATCAAACAAAACATGTACAGGGACGCAGGTCAAGTTAGATAATACGTAAGAAGAGGAAGCAGTGCAAACAGTGTCTGTATATAGGAGCGCTAGTTAAACAGAAACGTGATACAGGTGCAGGTGGTCATGTGACAATGTTGTAGTATGGTGCAGTGGCTGTTTTGAAATGAAGTCCAGAGTTACCTCCTAGATATATGACAGAACCCCCCCCCACCCAAAATGCACTCCCCCCTTCTGGCGGTCTTGCCCCCCTGGGAAAAATGTCCCCAGCTGAACCAGGAGACTGAGCGGCATCCTCAGTGGAGCGAGAAAGCAACGCAACGTCCACAGTGGAACAGGTAATCAGAGCGACATCCTCAGCAGAACAGGTAAGCAGCGCGATGTCCTCAGCAGAACAGGTAAACAGAGCAGCATCCTCAGTGGGGCTGGAGCTCAGAGCGAACACCTCAGCGGGGCAGGACAGCAGGACAAATTCCTCAGCAGGACAGGAGAAGGGAGCGATGTTCTCTGCAAGGCCCGAGGGAAGCTCCAAGATTTCCACAAGGCCAGAGAGGGGAGCGAGGTTCTCCGCGAGGCCAGAGAGGGGAGCGAGGTTCTCCGCGAGGCCAGAGATGGGAGCGAGGTTCTCCGCAAAGCCAAAGGGAGGAACGATGCTCTCCGGAGAGCGCGAGGGGGAAACGATGCCCTCCGTGGAGCAGGAAGGGGGAGTGACATACAGCGTGCAGCAAAGAAGAGGAACGACGTCTTCAGCGGAACATGGAGGCAGAGTGATGTCCTCAGCGAAGCAAGATGGCAGAGCGACGACTTCAGCCAAGCAGGATGGCAGAGCGATGTCCTCAGCCGTACAGGAAGGCAGAGGGACATCCTCAGCCGAGCAGGAAAGCGGAGCGAAGTCCTCAGCCCAGCAGGTAGGCAGAGCAACATCCTCAGCCGAGCAGGAAGGCTGAGCGCCATCCTCAGTCGAGCAGGAAGGCAGAGTGGTGTCCTCAGCCGAGCAGGAAGGTAGAGTGGTGTCCTCAACCGAGCAGGAAGGCAGAGTGGTGTCCTCAGCTGAGCAGGAAGGTAGAGCGCCGTCCTCAGCCGAGCAGGAAGGCAGAGTGGTTTCCTCAACCGAGCAGGAAGGCAGAGTGGTGTCCTCAACCGAGCAGGAAGGTAGAGTGGTGTCCTCAGCCGAGCAGGAAGGTAGAGCGCCGTCCTCAGCTGGGCAGAAAAGCGGAGTGCCTTCTTCGGCTGGACAGAAAAGCAGAGTGCCTTCCTCAGCGGTGCAGAAAAGTAGGGCGAGTTCCTCAGCAGAGCAGACAAACACAACAACGTTGTGCACGGGGGTGGCCAACAGAGGGGAGCACTTGGGTATGTCAGGAGACGGAGCAACGTCTTCAGCCAACCCGGGTGACTGAGCAACGTCCGCAGCTGATCCAAAAGGCTGAGTGGTGTCCTCAGATGAGCAGGGAGGCTGACTTACATTCTCTGCTGACTACGTTTGCTGGACTAGATCCATAATAGGGGAGGGAGGGTGGGAGATGGCACTAGCCCAGTTAACAGGCTCCCACTTGTACCGGGACTCCTCCATGTCCTCCTCCGGCTGCTTACGTGGCGCAGCTTGGTACTACTCCTGTTGGCGTGGCATGGCGTGGCATAGTTCTCCCCAAACATAGGTGGCAGAGTGAAGCCCAGGTATCTCATGATGATCTGCTGCTTCCGTTGCAGGTCTTACGTTCTGTCACAACAAGGAAACAAAACACTCTGGCAAAGAAAAAATACGGCAGCATAGACAAAGGTTAGTGAGACGAAGCGTATTGTGAGACAAAGAGTGCTTGGCAAACTGTGACTATATACTGTATCATGTGTTTGGGTATTTTTGTTACTCAATGGCAAGAAAGCACAGGCAGTGTGAAAATTCCAGATCTGGAACCAGCGCTGAAGTGTGCACACTGACACATACATGCACACGTGTGTGCTTTATTCCTCTTTGCATAGAAAGCTAAAGTTAAATATGCAAGCGATTATGCCGCAGATAAATAGCTCCTGCATTCAGCACAATTTATTGCCATTAATTATTTAGCCGCCACAGCTGGACATTATGCAGTTCACACACTTAATAAGTGTGGATCGTGAGCGGGTTAGAGAGTGATTAGAGCCGTTGTGCATGGAGGCTATGGGAGAACATTTATTCTTCTGTAATTACTTAAGATGATTGAATGCTCGCATTAAGCACTCGGCAGAGGGAGGCTTCCTAAGCACACAGGCTCTTGTTAAAATTAAGAAAATGAGAAACAATTTGACCTGCCATTCATGCTATGTATCCCCATTAGTAAGACAGAGATACACTATAATCACAGCCATTCCTTATATTTGACATTTCTAAGGGTTTCGGCTGACATTCCTCTGTTCATCTCTATTTGAGCGCTTACTGTGGAAAAGCGGAAGTTAAACGATTACCACCTTAAAGACAGGTATGTGCTATTAAATCAGGCAAAATCATTATGCGCTCAGTTACAAGTCATAAAGCTAAAATACAAGCACAAGTCAGATAGAGCAGGGATGAAGCCTTTACCTCAAGGCATCCTGAAATCATACACACTTCATCAGAATGCTCGTTCAGCTTCAGTAACTGTTTATCCTGGTCAGTGTTGCGGTGGATCAGAGCAGGAAATACACATTCTCGCTAATCAGCGTGTTTTTAGGAGGTGGGAAGAAACCAGAGACCTCTGGGGAGAACATGTGAATATCAGTATGGTAACCCGAGCTCAGGATCAAACCGGGACCAGGAAGCGTAGAGCTGTGAAGCAACCACACTACCTGCCTTAGTCTTAGGCTTGGTGGTTAGCACGTTTGCATTGCAGCTTGGAGGTTCGAATCCCACCTCCGACGCTGCGTGTACGGAGTTTGCATGTTCTCTCCATGCTTCGGGGGCTTCCTCCGGGTACTCCGGTTTCCTCTGCCAGTCCAAAGACATGCATTGTAGGCTGATTGGTATCTCTAAATTGTCCACAGTGTGTGAATGTGTGTGTGATTGTGCCCTGCGATTGTGCCCTGTGATGACACCCCACCCAGGGTGTCTCCCAAGTCCCCTGGGATGACCCTGTGTATGATGAAGTGGTACTGAAAATGGATGGATGGACAAGCATGGAATAAACATATACATAGCGTGTATAAGACAATTGACAACGACTCTACTTAGACAGACAGTAGACCCAGACTGCTATACAAACATGACATAAATACTAGTGCATAAACATGGTTCAGGTGCTCGCGGTCATGTGACTTGGTGCATGGCATGAGCAGTGGCTGATAGGTACTGTAGTCAAGTCAAGTCAAGTAGGGTTTTATTGTCATTCCTCTATATAGCTTGTACACATTGAAACGAAATTTCTTCAGGACCGTGGTGCAACACAGATCAGTACGAAGGACTACGTAAAGTGCAAATACACAACAGTATGAGACGAGTGCAAAACAATAGATACACAGAACAAAACAATAAATGCACAGGACAATAAATACACAGAACATGGACGGTAAACTGTAAGCTATTGTGTAATGTAGCAGCACAAGTATAGCAAAAAAGAAAAGAAAAAAACGAGTTCCATAATATAAAGTGATTAATATAGCTATGTAAAGTACAGGGTGCAGTAGTACTGAGTCTTACTGGGTTAGTGCACGTGTACTGGTATGAGTCATACTGGGTTACGGATTTGACTAGCCCAGGTGAGCGTTTGAGAGGCAGTAAGGGGTGTTGAGTAATCCGATTGCCTCAGGGAAGAAACTGTTGTGGAATCTGCCAGTGGTGGCACTGGTGCTCCTGTACCTCCTATCAGATGGTAGGAGGGTGAATAGTCCATGAAAATGGTGAGAGGGGTCGTCCGCAATACTGGTGGCTTTGTGGATGCAGTAGTTGTTGAAAGAGGTGTTGATGGTGAGTATAGAGACCCCGATACTATACTGTGAGACAGCTGGTCAGCACGCTCTCTATTGTCTCAATCATGTCAGAAGTGGGATTCGAACCCACACTTCCAATTGGAGACCTGTGCCCCTGTCAGTGCTAACCTCTTAAGCTGCCACTGGAGACTCCTTCCCCATATTAATAATTAAATGTTTTTCTTGGTTAAATAACTATTTTTTCAACAGCAATTTTATTTTAGATTATGTGAAGTCCCAGTGAATGAGCTGTTACTATAGATAACATATTAGGAAAAGCAAATTAATATAAATCTGGTTTGAATTATAGACAAGACTATTGTCAGAGCTGCTGTTATAGAAGATTGACCATCTGACCAATCAAATTCGAGAAACAGTGCTGTGCTGTAAATGATACTCTTTTGTAGTAATAAACATGATTGAGGATGTGATTCTGCGCCTGAGCAACATTGGCACCAAGGGGATCCAATGGCATGTGGGGGAGAAAAAGACCCAAACAGTATGCATAATGGGTCTGGTCCATTACTTTAAAGCTAAGGTAAAACTGGTAGTTCCAAAACGAAACAGGCAAAACATAGATACCCGACGCTGACGTCTTCCAATCAATTGAATAACTGCATAGTTTTAATTTTCATCAAACCGTGCAAGTGTAGCTAAGAGATCGCAGTTTGCAACACTGCTGAAGGCCCTCTGGTTATTCAGGGTTAATGACAAAATACACTTTGCACGCTCAATTATCTGGAATTCACGTAAGGCTGCAGTATGTGCCCGTTTCTCTTTCAATGATGCTCTTGTAGTGTACCGTAGTTCCATTTCTTTCAAACTCGTTCATGCACAATAACAAATGCTTAGAAATAACTTCCGATCACGTTTTTCCTGCCTGCACACACACACACACACACACACACACACAACACACACACCTCACAAATGATGATGAAGTCAAACACCCACTTACTCAGCCAGAAACAGAAATGAACTGGGTTGCAGTGAGGTCTATTCACATAGCAGGCTAGAGAGCTCAGCATGACAAAGATGGCTCAGATAAGTGTCCAATTTCAAATCACTTCAATTTTCCTGGCATGTCAGAGGAAAATACACAGCTGTTCAAAAGTAAATATGGCCTCCTTATGGCAGCAGGCTGAAAAGATTACAGAACCACTAGCAATGTGAAAGAACCGCAAACTCTGAGTGTTTAACAGTGAAAAAAAGGCATTTTGTTTTTAAACTGAAGGAATAGAGAAAAAATAAAAATCTAGAAACATTAAACAGTGCTCACTCCAAACCATTCCAATCATACACAGTTTCGCCTTTAATAGCCACCCTGAACAAGCCTAGAATTCCAAACAGGAAGGAGCTCTTTTGTGCCGGCAATCAATTTTTAATTGGCTTTTACAAACTAAGCTAAACGTTTTCACATATTGATAAGCCTGGGTTTGTACTATTTCAAAGGTTATACTGGTGTGATCTAGTGTGTGCCAGGAAACATCATGCCCAACAGCATGTCTCCATGGACTCGTGTTGCTTCACCAAATTCAGCACAGAGCAAAAGAAAAATTCAGTCTAATGTTGTTGCTCTTGTGAACGATGGAGACACAGAGTCTTGTTCTTGGCTAAAAGCATCAGCAGCCAAATGTTTTTGCCTACTATAGGCATCTCAATACAAGTGCTATGCTCTGAGAATCTGTACAACAATGTTAAATTATGAACATATTTCTCCCGAGTTCTCCTTGAACACTTCTTATCAGGCAGTGGTATCCATCCAGATTATTGCCTTTAGCATCATTCTCAATAAAACACTAAAAAAAGGTTGCATCTGCAAAATGCAGGATGAGAGCTATTGAAAGATAGAACCAATACACCTAGGACCAACCATCATCCCATAAGATACACTATATGAACACTATATGAACATTATCCCGTTAAATACACTATATGACACCTGACCGACACACACTCATATATGGACTTTGCCAAAAAGTTGGAAGCACACAATTGTCCAGAATTTCTTCAAATGCTGTAACATTACAATTTTCCTTCACTGGAACTAAGAGACCCAAACATGTTCCAGCACGACAATACCCCTGTGCACAAAGCAAGTTCTATGAAGGCATTGTTTGCCAAGGTTGGAGTGGAAGAACTCTAGGGGACTGTACAGAACCCTTACCTCAACCACAATGTATGCCTTTGGAATGAGCTGGAATGCTGACTGAGCCCCAGGCCACCTCACCTCACATCAATGCCAGACCCTCCGTAATGCTCAAGAGTCCAATCTAATTGGCTCTCTAGATTTCCATGTATAAGCACCACCATGCAAAGACTTCCAGAGAAACAAATTTTTGTACATTGCAACACAATGTGCAGGCAGGGTGCCAGGCTAGTTCAGTTGGTAGAGCATAGGACTAGATTGTGGGTTTGACCCCCATGCTGCGTGCCAATCCTAGCCACTGACTCAGTACTGGTCCCAATCGCAGATACAGTTGCAATCAAATGATTCAACCCCCATTGCAAGTCAGGTTTATTGTGAAAATGTACAGACTTCCAGCTGTTTGCATTGAACAAATCAAACAAAAGCAATTGAAATAGTTCAACACAACAAATGCTTCAAGAGGTTTCCCCAAATTCAACTGAAAATGTATAATGAATAAATAAAACTTATAATGATTTCTTCAGTTTCAAAATTATTCAACGCCTTCATGCCAAGCATCTTTAGTACTTAGTAGAGCTCCTTTTGCTGTTATGAACTGCTGCAAACAAGATGCAGCGTTCCTGAGGAATCTTAGCCCGTTCCTCATGAGCAATGGCTCCAGTTCAGTGATATTCTTGGGTTCAAATCCCACCAGAGATTTTCTGTGGGGTTCGAGTCAGGTGACTGTGACGGCCCTGTAGAATCTTCCAGGACTTCTTCTGCAACCCAGTCTTGGTGGAATTTGAGGTTTGCTTGGGATCATTGTCCTGTTGGAAGGTCCAATGACACCCAAGCTTCAACTTCCTCACAGACGGCATGACGTTTTCTCCTGGGATTTCCTGATACTTCACTGAATCCATCTCTCCTTCCACACGCTGCAGGTTTCCAGTGCCAGAGGATGCAAAGCAGCCGCAAAGCATCACCGAGCCTCCACCATGCTCGACTGTGGACAGAGTGTTCTTTCTGCATTCTTCTTCCTCCAGACACACCGCTGATCCATCGTGCTGAAAAGTTCCTGTTTTTTTCATCGCTCCACAGAACAGAATCCCAAAACTACTGTGGATTATTGATATGATTTTGAGCGATTTTTCTTGTGCTTTTGGGTCAGTAGTGGTGAACGTCTTGGAGCTCTGTCACGGAAACCTTCTGTGTTTAGTACACACCTTACCGTGCTCACTGAAACCTCAGTGCCTGTTACACCAGGTCTCGCTGCAGGTCTTCTGCAGTCACTCGAGGGTTTTTCACAACCTGCCTTCTCACAAATCTGCTTGCAGCCATTGATAGCTTCCTTGTTCTGCCCTGTCCAGGTATTTCATTTATTTTCCACCCCTAGCCAGTTCAGGTATTTCATCTGTTCCAGCTCAGGCACACCTGCTGCAACTAATGAAGCCCTTGATTAGTTTAGCATCAGGTGTGCTTGAGACAACACCTGTGTTGCATATTTGTGTTATTGTGAGGGATTCTGGTCATGGGGTTGAGTAATTTTGAAACTGGAGAAGTCATTATAATTTGCATTTTCAGTTGAATTTGGGGAAACCGCTTGAAGCGTTCGTCGTGTTGAACTATTTCAATCGCTTTTGTTTGATTTGTTCACTGCAAGCAGCTGGAAGTCTGTACATTTTGACAATAAACCAGATTTGCAATGGTGGTCGAATCATTTTGATTGCAACTGTAACTGTGGTGGGTTGTGTCAGGAAGGTCATCTGGTATAAAACCTGTGCCAATACAACATGAGGACAATGGAAGGTGATCTGCTGTGGCAACTCCTAATGGGAGCAGCCAAAAGAACAACAACATAGTGTGCAGGCAGCATGGATGTGCTGTTGTGCAAAGCTCCAGGGTTCCTGTTTGATCCTGAGCTTGGGTTACTCTATTTGTCATTTTCTCCCTGTGGGTTTCCTCTGGGTTCTTTGCCAAACTCCCAGAAACATTCCAGTATGTGGCTTGTCTACAATAAACTGCCCCTAGGGCTGGGTATGTGTTTGTGTGTGGTGCCCTGCAATGGACAGACATCTCATCCAGGGTGTATTCCTGTCTCACACCTAGTGTTCCTGGGATAGGCTTTTGATCTACACTGACCCTGATCAGAGTAAACCACTTATGGAAGATGATCGAATGAACAGCTTTGCAGGGTAAGATTTAGTCGCTAGAGTGAAAAAAGCTCATTAAAGAGTTTTTTTTTTCTTTCTGTGAAAGCACTCATTCGCCTTGCGTTTGTTGACAGACTACAGGAAAAGGTCTGCATTTTGTCATCTGCAGTGTCAGTCAAATTGTCGTTTCCTGTGAAAGTAAGCAGTTCTTGGCCTTTTTTTATTCACACTATGTAGTGAATGCTAGAGGTCTGGCTTGTTAAACTTGCATCATGTATACCACAAACCTCAACGAAGTGACATATCACCCGACGGAATGTACAATTTGCACCTCATAAACTGGCAACTCAGTGGCCGGTTTATTAGGTACACGCCAAAACTGATACACTGCAGCTGTAGTATTATATGCCTTTAAATGTTCTTCAAAAACATTCTTTTTTTTTTTTTTTTTTTTTAAAAAGAAACAATTATATTGGGTTATTCAGTCATCATACCATGAATCTTCCATATTGTCCCATCCATGTTTTTTTTTTTTTTCCCCATGTAAACAGTTTAATTCCTGCTCATGACATTTTCTTTATCCTTCTCACTGTTCAGGAGGTTTTTCACAGGACAGCTTCATAATTTCATTAGGAAGTTACACACGGCTTCATTGCTCTAAACTCTTTATTACTTTCCTACATGCCTGGCATATCATAGAAAGTTCTGTCGACTTGGCAATATGCTTTATGGCTTTGACGCTCATGAAGTTGAAGCTTCTGTTGGTGGATGATGGAATCACCGTCCTACATTCATTCGAAGTTTATCTAGGGTTAAAGTTGAGAACTTGGTTAAGACAGGTGGCTGTTATCAAGACACATCCAAGAAACCTGGCAGGTTAAATCTCTCAAACACACTGGCTGACCTTCTTACTCCAGCAGGCCTGCTGATTCCTTCCCCGTAATAAAACGCAGCTTCCCCCCACATCTCCATCTGCAGATGTTCCTCCTTTCATGACCATATGGGATTCCTCACTTTGAGGTCCAGAGCTTTGTGCAAAAGAGCTGCAAAAGGCAAGGTAGTGAAGGGAGATTGTTGGAAACCAGGAATTGTCTCGAGCTTCTTAGCATCTGAGGTAAAGCTGGAGAAGAATCCTGTGTGGTCCTTTCTCCAGACATTTTGAACAGGATTTTGAAAATGTACTGAACTGATTACAACCAAGGAATTTTGCCAAACAACAGGAAATGACTAGCACATGTTCTGACTAGTGTTACTAGCATTACTAGCATACAGTATGTTTTACGTGCAAACCAGTTCAAACCTTTTTGGGGTAAATTATGCGACCCTGATTCGGTACGTATTGCGCATATATACTCACCGACCACTTATAACACCTGTTTCGCTCATCTTTACAATTATACAATCAGCCAATCATAAATGGATAAAATCATGCAGATACAGGTCAAGAGCGTCATGTTAATGTTCACATGAACTATCACAACGAGGGGAAAATGTGATCTGTGGCTGGTTTGATTAGATCAGAATCTGCCAATGTCCTGGGATTTTCACACGACAGTCTCTAGAATTTGTCGTTCTAGAGACCAAGAGTTGTCATGCCAAATATTGACCGTGTTTAGTTTATCACCAGTGACTGCTCTTCATAGTACATTGTTTTAAATGAAGACATGTTTAATTTCGTTGTTTTTGAAGACAACACATTTCTTTGCATGGGCCTAGAACTTTTTACACAGTGCTGTATATTCGAGGTGTAACACAATGCCATATTTGCATCTGTGGGTGTGGTCTACTCCTAAAATCGAGTTTCATTTAATGCGAACGCTACCGCTATAACCCAGAAACACTGGACGATCCTCACACGCTTAGTCTGAAGCTAGCTCGACTTCCTAAGAAAGAAAGAAAAGAAAAAAAAGACTCCACTCTATAGTTCTTATTTGTATTCGTATTACAATCCCAATAACGTCTTCGTATTCGGTTATGAATTGTTATTAGTAGTAGTGGCTGTGCAGAGCACAGAATCAATGCCTGGCCAAGGCTAGGATGTGTGCGTTTAGATTTATGACACTTGTCCGGAACAAAAGTGAAAGCGAGGGAATCAGGGATGTGTGTAAGCTCTCAGCAGGGAGTGGAGAGAGGGCCGCCCAGACACAGGCTCCCCCGGGTCTAATGTCAGTGATCTACATTGTTGGTGGCTGTCCTACTCTGACATCTCATTCCCAGTCGAGACAGCTCCCAGCAGGCCTAGGGGGCAAGAACTAGCAGAGGCCTCCTAACACACAGGTCATGTTCACACTCGGTACTGTAGTAATATCCGTCTCTGGTGATCCAGTCACAAGTGGACAGCTGAGATGTATCGCCATTCACACCTTGTATTTTCCACATGATTTGAACGAGTCGAATTCCTGAAGACACGGATGTTTTAAGTATGCCGATCTACACAGGTACATTTCCTTTCCCGCTGTTATTTTTCCCCGGGAGATTCAAGATGCTGCCGTTGCTACCCATGATTCTTTGCAGACTGAGCATGCGCACATTTCTCCTTTCAGCGAATTTTCTGAATAAGGCGTTTTCAAGAAACACACTTCCGATTAAAATAGGCATAATCCAGGGTTGCGAATCAGAATTCGGGGAATCCGAACATTGTCGTATCTGAATCGGGCAATCAGACTGCAGCATTTACATGACTCAACACTAATTAGACAGTCCATACAGGATTTCGTGGATAATTGTTTATTTTTTTTGGGGGGTGGGGGGGGGGGGGGGGGGGGGTTTACCTTTAAGCTGTACTGTTCGATGCACATGAACCAAAGGTGGCTTGGGCTGAACGAGCGTGGTGTCAAATGACGCGTCTTGGCCGAAATCTGCGATCGGTTCTCAAAAATCTCCTCAGAATATTGTCAACTTGGTATATTAGTGTAACGTTAAAAGTAGCAGTTCCGCATATTAATCCACGCGTTTGTCTTTTTATTTTTTTCCTCTAGCGTTCAGTTCACATGCTCTTAACATTATTCGTGAGGTGTTTGGGGTGAACGAGGGGTTAAATCTATCTCGTGAAAAACATCGACAGTTGTTGAAGAGCCTCAGATTGGTTGATAAAATGTTCAACACATGGGTGATAAAAAAAACAAACAAAAAAAAACAGCATGGGTGGAATAAATCGCTCAATTCAGAGAAAAACTGGCAACACTGGTGACTAGGCAGGACACATGAGGACACGCTGTCGTTCACAGTACAAATGTAACGTGGCCACACACACACAGTCACTTCTCCTATTCATCTGAAGATCAGATTAGATCTCGACGCATTTGACTGCATTCAGACCTGTAGTTAGTGCTGTACACTTGCAAGCTGATCACCCAGGATGGATATCAGTAGCAAGTGTGAACAGAAGGAACAATAAGGAGTCGAGGAGGAAAGTCTGGCACAGACATAAAACGCTGCATTTTCGGTATTTCACGATATCCGCTTCGAAAACTCGATTCCGGAAAGGATGACGTTCGACCGCGCAAGTATTCAAAAACAGAGCGCGGAAACATTCGATCTTTATCCGATCGTCACGAAAGCGATCCCAGACACCATACAACATACCGTGTATATTTACCAGGTGAGACGGAAAGGAGAAAAATAAACACACATGGTGGAGCTTTAGATAAATTGAACATTTTATTTGTGAAAAACTACAAGCCAAAAATGCATAAATAGACATTTTTATTTGAAGCTAACAAAATGATAAGGTAGCCTCTAAAGAGCAAAGTCGTGCACATGCTGAAAGCTGTAGTATTTGAACAGTGTAGTAAGCTATAGACAAGGAGCAAATGTTCAATTAAATAAAAATTAAAAAAAAAAACCCAAAAAACAAACAAACAAAAAATAAACATTACACAAGGAAATTTAACACAACCATCACACTAATAACACTCAGCAAGTAGCAAGAAACGCAAAGCATGACAAAGTTCAACTAAAACGGTTAAGATTAATACACTAACAGACCCTACGCTATTACGAAACAAACCGTGAAAGCGCTTCACAACAACTTCAGATTAGGATCAAAATTAAACAACTGGATGTACTGTACATTTATATTGAGATTTCCACATAGTTAATGCTACTGTATATCACAAGTAATTAAGCATACTTAAGTGGGTTTCTGACAAAAGGATGCTTTAAAAAAAAAAAAAAAAAAGAAAGAAAGAAAGAAAAAAGAAAACGTAACCATCTTTACACAGTAAATTAAGGTTACCGGTCGTACACAAGAACAGAACTGCTTGCGCGTTAATAATAATAATAATTACAAATGATATAAAGGAAAAATGTTCAGCTCCATTGCCATTTGTAGCCTATTATGTTGACATTTGCACCATATTTGAGATACACATACAAGCATTGTTTAAATTGATTTATTTTTTTCCCCCTTTTTAAAAAAAAAAAAAAAAAAATCCAATAAATTAAGATACAATTTTTCTCTTTACAATTTTACAAAAAAAGTTAGCTAACCGCTTATGATCGTGGGTAAGGCAAGTGAAGAGATGGCTATATTCAGAAGAAATGGAGAAGTAGGCTATACAGTGCTCAGCAAGTTCCAACAACTGCAAGTGGGTTCAAATGTGGCAAGCTTTTGAAACGTTAAATAGACCCCGCCCCCACACTTTTTTTTTTTTTTTTTTTTGGTAATTTGCCCAATGTAGTTTTCTTCATGTTGTGTTCACATTGCATATTCTCAAAAGAAAATAAAAATTAAAAAAAAAAGTCTTACCAATTCAGTACAACTGCCAAGCGAACCACATAAACATGGTTCAGTTGAATTAAGCACAGATCGGGTGATGCGAGTCTTCGAGAGTGGTTACAACGTGATGCTTTCAGAATCCAACAAAAAAAAAAAAAAAGTCCACTGGTTAATATCACAAATACACAAACAAGACGTGGTTACTGTCTCACAAACCGACCCAGTAAAGCCTTCATTTGTACACAACACTAGAGGACTATGCACTACTGCTGTCTCAAAAGAACATATCCCAAAGCCACTGGAAGAAAGAAAACAAAAACAAAACTTCAATTCATCCCGTCACTGGAGGAGTAAAAACCGAGTCTTCAATTCTGTTACAAGTGATACACAAGTGATCTATTTCACAGCTGTTCACACTTCTGATTCTAAACATTAACCGGTTACTAGAACATTACTTATTAAGCAATTCAATCGATGACCAAACTTTAAAATATTGCAATACTGTTGTACAAGAAGTGACCCTCTAACCGACCGCGTCTCGGAAGAGTCGACGCGGTAACGTACAACATCTAACGCTGATGTGGTCTTTACAGGTTTGATTCCAAAGCAACTGATGAGTTTCACAGTATGTTGTGGACAAGAATTAGCAAGAATTAGATATGGATTATATTAGATTTTATTTAAAATGTATTTTTTTTAATATATATATATACTGTATATCACACATATGATCATTACATTTCAAATTATTTGTCTATCATGTCAATATCAAATTCCTTTGGTCCTTCAATAAATAAAACTCGTATCATATACACATACTTTATACAGGTTTAATACAGTTCAAGAGGAAGCTAAGTGGATATTTTTTATTTATTTATTTTATTTTTTTTAAGGGATAGTTAGGCATTACTACTCTTATTGTTGGCCATTATGGCAGGGTGTGAGAGTTTGTCTGAAACACAGCTGAACACTGGACAATGTGACCAAAAAGAAGAAAAAACACAAACTTATTGTGTCCTCCGTTTCCCTTCAGCGAGATCATGCGGTTCTAAACAATTAGTAAGTCACCCGAGGCCCAAGTTACGGTCTAGATCTTCATTTTGTCTTATTTTATCCTTCACCAAACAAAAAGTCTGAAGCTGTAACTGTGATTCAGGTATGCTGGAACGCACTCTGTAAGAAAATGATAATGTGGGTCGGTATGGCATAACTTAAAACCAGACCAATTAGACTAGTTTCTTGACTTCAACGTGTTTAGTGTTTGTACTACATGCCATAAATAACCAATAAGTTACAAAATACCTCTGCCAAACAATGCCATTAATTCATAGAAACTGCACTGCAAGTGTAAAAGATGAGGTTCTATTCACAGATGTCAAAAGACAGGCATCACAGGGACCAGGTTACAAAGTCTGGACTGTGGAAAAGCTAGAAAATCAGACCTGCCAGGCAAAACGAGGGCTGAAAATGCCACCATGAAAAGCAGACAGCCAGCACTCACTTGGGGGAGAGAAAGAAAGAAAGAAAGGAAGGAAGAAGAAGAAAAAAAAAAAAAAAGAAAAAAAAGAATAGCTGATGTGGAGTGACAGAAAAAGGAGTGAAATAGGCTTAAGGACCTTGAAGTGTGAAAGACAGTCTGAGCAGGAAAGGAAAAAAAAAAAAAGAAAGGATTCACAGTGTAGCTAGCACCAATGTGGGACAGTTTCTCAGGGGGCTCCAGGAAAACAATTCAAACGCATTAAAATATCATTAAAACTGTAAAATGGAACCATCAGCCATGCTACTTAGCGAAGCTTCAATGGGGAAAAATCTCAAAGTATTAAGACACGACAGATAATAAATAAGTGTCATAGCTATTCAGGAAATTGTTAAAGTGTAGGTGGTTATTGTGCACAGCAGACCTTTTTTTTAATACAAAAAAAAAACAAAAAAAAAAAAAAAAGAAAGTTGTTGATTCAGCCAGATGTTTACTTACAAGTATAAAACAATACATACAAGAGTGGGGATGCCATCTCATTGGCCCTGCTGTCACTCCAGTGCTACCAAGGTGTGATGCTGAGAATCCACTGCTAAGGGTCCAGAGAGATGAAATTATCTCCAATCAGGGAACGTATGCGCACATCAACGTTTGTGTAAATGTGGGGGATGTAGCAGACATTCGTCCCTCTTTTGGTAATAGAAAGCAGATGGGCGGAATGAGAGCAGGGCATAGGAGAACTGCAGAACACCCAGCATTCTCCACAATGTCCAAGAGCCGTTTGAAGGCTCAGAATGACTCATCATGGCCAAGTGAGAGGTCTCGTTTAGGAGTGGAGGCACGTGACGAGCTCTTGTCCATGCTCTCGGAGCCCGAGCTCGGGTGCTGCTGCTCAGAGGCGGCACTGGACGTCACCGTCGAGGAGGACGTGGAGGACGAACGCGTCTTCTCTTTAAAGTCCGTTATGATTACCGTCACGTTCCCCACCGTGATGGCCAGCTGCTGGGCCGTGCTCCGGTCCACGTTCTTCAATTTGGGTCTGCTGAACAGAAGCAAAGCAACGAATGTTATTCCCATGTACTGGGATGTGCAAGGATCTTTCTCTTTCGATAGAATACAAGAGATTACAAAGAAAAATACAAATGCAGTAAAATTCAAGCCATGGACCATTAGTGATATGAACACTGTCGAACACAGTTGAGTGGTCTCAGATCTGTGTTACCCAGATCTGTGAGCTCATTCACCATCTTCCAACACCTTGTTACAGTGACAGCCAGTGGGGCCTGTGTACAAGGGAAGCTTGCATGTGGCTAACCTTTTAAAAAAAAACAAACAAAAAAAAAAACGTGCGGTCTTCCGCACTGCAACGGGTCACTGTGCCACAGTGTACAGCCTATACTGACAGCATTGAAGGAGATCTTCGACTGTCTGCTATGCTTTGTTCAAGCTCCTTCGCAATGATTGAGAGACAGACAGAGAGAGAATTTATTTGTCCTCGAGATTACGCATGCCTGCTGTTGAAACGGTGTAACTGGCGGTTGTACTAGATGAAGACCTACGTTTCGCGAAACGGAGACAAACTGGTTCCATTTTGCTGCATGCATTTAAACCGTCGATCCCTCTGTGACCGAGGGGTGCAGTTGGAGTAACCTTCCTAAAGGGACAGCTCCACAGAGGAAAGCGCCACTCTACCATCGAGGTGTATGTGGTGACCATCGCAGTGCACCACAGTGCTGTGTGCGGCGTCGCACTGGGGGCTCATAAACGTCACAGCCTTTCTGATGAGCGCGATGCACCTCCATCCCCCTCGCCTCAAGAGCCCAACGTGCGATCTTACCCTTTGTAAACTTATTGAACCTGCCTGCTGCCTTTACTAATTTACTTTAATACTACAACAATCACTAGACTCATAATTGAGTATTTTGGTAAGCCGGGGGTAGCATTTCATAAAATGATTTTATTTATTTATTTTTTTTAAACACCCCCCCCACTGTAGTTCTGTATACTACTTTTTTTTTTTTCGAGGGAAAATGGAATCATTGTGCACGCAGGATTAACGGCAATTATGTGTTAGACATGGCTGATATCCGATTACGTCGTCCTATCGGCCAGGCCTAGACAGATCAGTGGGAAAACAGCCAGCAGAGAGTGTGTGGGAGTGAAACCTTGCACTGCTCATTTGAGCACAGCCCACGACTAACGCGCTCATTCAGAGACAGAGAAGGAGAAAGAACAGGGTAGAGCGAGGGGGGCTGCATTTGTGAATCAGAGCAGCTCTTACATTGAGATGCACTGTGGCTGTCTGCCAGCTTTGTTCAGTGACAGAATGACTAACAGTAGCTATTCAAGCTGAGGGAAGGCATCTCAAACTGCAGTTATTAATATACTACCTTTTTTTTTTTTTTTCTTTCTTTCCCCCCTTTCCTAAATGGGATGGAATGAAACATTCTAATAAGACATGAGATCAGAAACTATAGCTCTGTCAGCAAGTTAAAGATAAAAACACAAAAATAATAAAAGATGGAAACCGAAGCACCTTGAGATGTGAGAGTTTTTAGTCTTGGTGGTCGATTTCCCAGACTGTATACTGTTTCTTTCACTTGGTGGGCTTTGATGGTTGTCCATCTTGGGCCTGAAGAGGAACGACGAGAAGCAGTTAATACGAGCTAGACAATAGATTTACGTTCATGTGCTTTGCAGTAATATGCAGACAACGTGCAGTACCTGGTCTTTTTGCTGCTGGGTTTCTTTGGTAGGGCAACAGTGATTTCTTTCTCTCGGTCCTTCTTCTCCTGGTCAGCATGGTCCTTCTCAACCTTCTCCTTGGCTGGGTGTTCAACATCAGGCAGGTTCCGCTCTGGTCGCTCGCCATCGGCCCTCTCCTTCTCAGGTCTCTCCGGCTTCTCCTTCTTTTCTTTCTTTGCAGGGGGAGGGGTGGCGTACTGCTGCGCCACCTGCTGAGCCACCAGCTGGGAGTTTATCCTGGGCTTCCTGTGGGGCCATGCAGAGTTCACAGTGTGTGCATGTTAAAGGGGGAACATGCTGAATACATCAAAACTACACCCTGACCTGACTGAACGTAGTTCTACCTCAATACCTGTATACTGCATACCAATTCCCCGAGTTCAATATCGAAACAGGATGGAAGAAACGCATTACTGTCTGGGTCATCGATGTGTTCTTGATTTCATTACGCTCAGCTTCGGTACAAAAATAGATTAAAATCACTGGCATGATGAGAAATCATTCAAAACAGTCAGAGGTATTTTGAACGATGAAAAAACGCACTCAAAACAAAAAGATACGCCATTATTCGTGACTCCTCAAACAAAAACAAACCCGGGTGGGAAAAAGCTGCCGATACAGCTTTCCATATCAAAGAGCTTAAGTAAAAGACTCAAGATATACAATCCGGGCACTTTATTAGGAACACTACTAATACTGCATAGGGCCTCGCTTTGCTCTCAAAACAGCCTCAATTCTTCATGCCATGGATTCCATAAGACGTTGGAAACATTCCACTGAGATTCTGGTTCATGTTGACATGATTACATCACACAATTCCTGCACATTTATCAGGGGCACTTTCATGCTGCAATTCTCCCATTCTACCACATCCCTTAGGTCTTCTATTGGATTCAGATCTGGTGACTTGGAAGGCCACTGAACTCAATGACTACGTTTACATGGACAGCAGTGATATTATTATTGACCTTATTCTGAATAAGACAAGATTGTGATTGAAGTGTTTACACGAGTTGCGTTTAGAATATTCTTTTCATGTTCCCGTGTTACATGTTATAGAACATGGATTAACGGCACACGTCATGACGTCACCGCGTCACGCCGTCCCCTCCAGAATGTCACGTATCGACATGCAGTTGGTCTTCGTTATGGAACCGTGTACAGTTTTGGGTGTTTCATTTTTAATTTTACTAAAGTATCGTGCTGTACATGCTAATAGACGACTGCTTGAAGCCGTGGGCTGCGTCTCAAACCGTGTACTTACCGTCTATATAGTAGCCGAGATACATGTATTTCTCCTACTATACAGTAGGTAAGTACACTAGTTTGGGACGCGGCCGTGCTCTCTTGTTTGGCGTCAGACGGTCGAGCGCTGCCGTGTGTGTACGTGTCTTGTCTCACAATGTGGTGAAAACTCCCACACGACGTTAATAGTGTGATTAAGGTGTGTACGTGTCTGTAACGCACGTCCATAACGCGACTAAAACAGGAACACTCCACACGTCTTAATTCCATCTGTGTTTACTTCCATTTGTGTTGACTTTAATCGGATTAAGGTCATCGATAATCTCTGTTTACATGCAAGTTTCTTAATCCGAGTATCGTCTTGATCGGGTTAATATCGGATTATCGCTGTCCGTGTAAACGTACCGAATGTCATGACGAAACCAGTTTGAGACGACCTTTGCTTTGTGACCTGGTGCATTCATGCTTGAAGTCAGCATTAGAAGATGGGTAAATTGTGACCATGTACACGGATGTACACGGTCAGCAACAACACTCAAATCGGCTGTGGCATTCAAGGAATGATTGATTGGTTTTAACATAAGTGTGCCAAGAAAACATTCCCCCCAGCATTACACCACCTGGACTACTGACGCAAGGGAAGCTGGATTCATGCCGTTACTGTAGCCTTTCCGTCAGCTCGGACCCGTCCGGCCATCCTCAGCTGACCTCTCACATCAGCGAGACATTTCCGCCTGCGGAACTGCCACTCGCTGGATGTTTTTTCTTTATTGCACCAGTCTGGGTAAACTCTAGGGACTGCCGTAAGTGAAAGTCCCAGGATATCAGCAGACACAGAAATACTCAAACCTGTGATTAGAGAATTTCATGAACGAGTAGGTGTACAGATTGCCTTGCTGGGTTAATAATTCAACCGACATGATCAACAGATAACATTTCATGAGGACTAGCCGTTGCCAAACGGGGGCCGTGATACCGTTTAAGAGTCGGCCGTCACCAAAACAGGACTGCAGACTCGTCAACCAATCTTTCAAAACTCCTTCCTTGAATGCAAGCAGTGTAAAGTCGGATTTTACAACAGAGCGATAGAGCTAAACAGCGAGTGTTTCTACTGCGTCACTACTGTATAAACACTTTGCAAAATCATGACCTTGTGTTCTTTATAATCATAACAGAATGAGGGAGGTGGAGAGTTTGTGTGTAACTGCTGTGCAAGTCTAATAAATAAATAAATAAATAAATAAATAAATAAATAAATAAATAAATAAATAACAGCCCACTTGGAGAATATAGACGTTGGACAGATTGAGTCACGCGTTGACAGAAATGGTGTGGATCAAAACATTGCTCGAAAAGGAAGCCAAACCGTTCTGCGAGACAGGCGTGAGACTAATGCGGCAGAGTAAACTGGTCTTAACTGCTTACCCTATTGTTTAAAAAGACGTGACGGCTGGCTTCACGTGTGTTCATTTAAGGTTTCGCCCTTCCGGATTTGTAGCTGCGGCGTCACAGGGGAATCTCGACTAGTGTTCGGGAATAGGCTAGGACTGCGAAAACTACGTGGGAAAAAAACAAAACGCACTGTATTAAAAATGAAATAAATAAATAGATAAATAAAGGAACCCTGGCCCCTGCATCATGCCATGTGATATCAAGCTCATTACCAGGTCACAGCAAGCAGGCAAAAAGATAACAGGTTCACAATAACGCAGCCAAACAATTTCACGGAGGAGCATACGAATATTTTTCTTGGAAGAACATCCATGCTGTAAAGTCACATCGTGTGTGTCTGTGGCAGGCTCAGGCTCCTTATTATTATGTCCGTGCTATGCTGTGCTACGCTAGGCTCCAGCTGTGGGTGCCTGTTACAAGCCTAATCCCATCACTCCACTCTCTTAACAAATGAGTGTGAGGATCACAGGTGTGGGACAATGACAGGCACTAATCTAATTATGGCCCGGGGGGTTGGCCTCATTCAGCGAAAAGGAGACTGCGCAGTGCTTCGCAATCTGTCCCGCCAGTACACGAGGCCAAACGCCACCACAGGTGGACAGATCTGATTACAACAACTCCGTGTCGTGCGATGACATGGTGAAAGCCTTGTGGCTATTCACTTTTTTTTTTTTTTTTTGCACAAATACACCTCTCAGTCCTAGACAAACCCACAAAGAGTCCAGACAGCATCCCTGTGCTGCAGGCTCTCTCTCCTCCCGGTGCACGGTCGAGTTAATTAAAAGCCAAGGGGCTGTGGTTGAGATCTGAGGCAGAACTGTGCACAGCCCAGGCCAGCTCATGCTCCTCGAGTATAATGGCAGACATCTGGCAGCAGCTGGGGGTAACAAAGCAACTAGACTGAACATGGGCGGAAATGGGGGAAGAGAGCCAGAGAGCCCTCTAGCACTGTTCACGTTGTCTAAACATTTTGACATGGCAACCTGCCTTGGTTATCTTCCATCTGCTAATTGCTGGAAGGCCATCTTTTAAAACAATTCACTTAACAGGTCACAGATCAGACAGAGGAACGAGTTGTGAAGTCGGGTCTTGTTCACTTAAAAGTAGGGCTGCACGTATCGGTTACTTTGTTATTCAAATACTCTGCCAAATACAGACCTGAATATGCAAATATCCTTTAAAAAAAAGCGCTCAAGATTATTCATCATGATGATTTAAAGAAAGGCATTAAATCCCATCATCTACTTACATCGAACCGACAACGAACGCATGAACAGCTGACCGTACAATTTCTTCAAGTCTTATACTTCTTGAAATCTAGCACTTCGTTACTTCCGCCTCACTCCCACTCCAGAAGCCGTTTCAAATCCTTCACAAATGGGACGCTTAACGGCGCACATTTTCCGAGTGCAAGCTAGCGCACGCTCGTGTACTCTTGAGCCAGTGCTAGCTAGTAGACGAGAGCAGGGTCCAACGTCACACCACGTTAAGGTGGCACCACACACTGCTTGGCAAGGCAGACAGAATTCTAATTATTTTACCGCTTCAAATTCATTTAACAGTTGAATTTGGTGCATATTTGGCGCAGCACTTTATGCAAGGTGCGTCACAGCCTGAAAGAGACGAGACACCACACATCAGTCAAAACGATGTTCCTTGATCGGACGGACTCGTTTTTTTATTAAAATTTGTCGTCATTTGTCACTGTTGCCACGTCTGCACTTTTATGCGTCAGACACCGTGACAATGGATTTATTAAAGGGGGGAAGGGGGGGGGAAGTCTGGCTTTGAGGTGAAATATTCCTATAGGGCACATTTCTTTTAAACAAAAACTAACAATTTTACCAAGAAGCAAAACTCCAAAAACTAATCCTGCAAACTCAGTCATACAGCTCATTGTGTGTTTTTTGAAAATCAGGTACTCCGAGATCATCTTTCCTTTGTATTAATATACAAAACGTTCTTATTGATCCATCTCATCAATAGCGATGCGATAGACACCACTACAGAAGAAAATAGCTGCCTCTCTTGTGGAGTAAATCTTGGCCCTGAAGTGGCGAAGCATCCCAAAGATGACTCTTTATGCCACCGACAGACGGGCTGCGTGTTCCGCAGGGACTAGCCAAATCACAAGACAATCAATCTCCTCATAATAGGGAATCATGTCAAAGGGACCAGCACAACATCATAATCAATACCATCTCTATGAGCAATCCAGATGAGTCTGAGCTATGGGAATTACAGAACCACTGGGAAAAATGCCAGCCACCAAAAGGGAGGGGGATTAGTGCTGGAACATCTATAGGAGGAAGGTCTGCATTCAATTTAAAAATAAATAAATAAATAAAAATGCAGCCCAGGACATGGGGAATTAATTCTTTTGAGATTAAATAAATCTCAAAAGGTGAAGACAATCAAATTTTCAGCAATTACATACTTGTTTAAAAAGAATGTTTTGAAACACGCTAGAAAAGCAAAAACAAGCCAACAGAAAGGTTCGGCGGTAAGTGGTATAACTCAGTCTAACCACTACAGGAGAGCCTAGAGGTATTTTCCCCTGATCCAGCTGAGGGATTTGTCAGAAGTGTGCACTGAGGCCTTGCTAAATGCCTGCTTGGCTGAGTCTACCTCTAACGGGCATCCGAAATCGCTTCCCACCTGAGGTTAGGCCGGGAGCAGTGCTGGAGGTGGACAGGGCTGTGATTGATTTGCTCAAACCCGCCCTCTCGCTCAGGTTCTGCTGCCAAGCGCCGAGATTTGTATCATGCGTAGATCAGAGGAGCAGAAATAGGCCAGGCGGTTAAGCCTTGATTCAGTGCCAGCTGTAATTCAGCCATGAATGCTCGCTGGCATGTCAGGACCACTGATAAACCTGCCACGACAAGGCGCAAAAAAAAACAAAAAAAAAAAACACAACAACAACAAAACACAACACAACGCATTATTTACCGGCCAGCACATGACCAAGAGCTGAACCATGCTCTGTTCACTTACCAATACAGCACCTCTCCATGAAGCAGATCAGATTACCAAACGCAAACAAACTTTTAGAATCAGATCGGTGTCCAATATCACTTGCATAATGTCTCTTTAAGAACGGCACCCGGGACTGCAAATTGCGCTCACTCAAAGCGGTTGTGGGTGAAACTGAAATCATTTCGAGTGAGAATCGTGACGAAACAGCTACCGCTCGGGAGCTCGGGCTAACTGCTCCACCAGTGCAGAAGTAACCCACATCACAGTGACTGCCAACCTCTAGACACTTTACACCAGACAGGCTAGTAGCAGACAGCTGCTTTTCACCACCCTCTTAGACAGTGATCGACAGCTCCTCCTCTCAACCGCCCCTTCAATCTGCAGTCAAGTGGGCCAGATGCTAGAAAACGACCGTCACTGACACACTATACTCAAAGTCCAGGTGGCAAGCAACAAGGAGGTTGCACAAAGCTCAATCAGAATCACAGGCCTAAAAAGAAAGACATATACATATATACACACACACATATATATATATATATATATATACATACACACACACATATACACATATATATATATATATATATATAAATATAAAAATAAAGACCTGGCCTTCCGATGACCCAAATCACTGCCTTCCTTCATGGTATACACCAACATCCACCTTTTAGACAGTGTGTTTTGTTCGAGATTTATGCACTCAGCTTAAGGTGAACGTGGAGTGTCAGGTAACAGAGAGATAAATGAGACGACACTCACAATGGGGTGGCAGAATAAGAGTACTTGAGTGAAGAGAGGCTATAGAAAAGTCCTCAATTAAAACAGCTCTTCAATGCAAGTGTAGTGCAGAGACACGGGATTACAGGCAGCAGCCTCTTGGACTGAAGTGCTCTATAGTGTACTGACGGATGACATGTCAGAGATACAAATAATCATAGCGACACCAGTAGTGCAGGCCTGACCGACAGGAATGTAAATACTGGTGCTGGATTGGGCAGCAGCAACCCGAGCTCTAGCCACTACTAGAGCGAATGCGTTTTGTGCACCATAAGGATTCCATTACTCAACCTCATGAGCACAAATCTCTTGGATGCTAAGAGAGCGAGAGGAAAATAATGACTCTGCATACCATTCCCTCCACAGTGCAGCTGAAGATGTTTTGCTTCTTTACTCTGTTCCCATTTCCAAAAATCCTGATGTAAAATCTTAAACCGCAAGCTGAAATCTCTTCTCCATTAGAGATTCTTCTCTTCTCCATGCAGTCATCAGCAGAGAAGCCTGTTCCTCTAGTACAAGCGTGTTAAGGCCTCAACAGGAAGAAGGGGTGGGGTGTCATGGCACCACTGGTTTTCGGTGAGTGTTAAACAAGCTCTGGGATTCAGCTCCCATAAGCCATTCCGCTAAACGAGGAGTAGCGCGGCACCGGGTTAGTCAAGGATCAGATGGAGTAGGTAAACCCTCAGGGAACACCTGGGTTCCAGACTGGACGGAGGACATCTGACGCTCACCTCGACCCTCTTTTCGGATTCTTCTCGGTTCTCCTTTCGCGGATCGTTTAGAGAATGCAAAATACAGACTGGATGAAGGACAGCCTGACGGACCTTAAAGAAAAGGCAGAAAAAGGAACGCGGACATACGCAACGTCTCTCTCACATACGTGAAACTTAAGAAGGCCTGCCCAGGTGTACTGATGACCACCAAAGTACATTTCGTCTTTCTCAAAAATGACTGATTAATCCGTTCCAAGAAAACAACGTGCCGTATTTCCAACTTGGCAGCACAGTGTCGGGGAGAGGGGGAGAGAGAGAGAGAGAGAGAGAGAGAGTGTGAGAGAGAGAGTGAGAGAGAGTGTGAGAGAGAGAGTGAGAGAGAGAGAGAGAGAGAGAGAGAGAGAGAGAGAGAGAGAGAGAGAGAGAGAGAGAGAGAGAGAGAGAGAGAGAGAGAGCAAGCATAGAGGAGAGGAGGAGGGGCAGAAAGACAGCAACACAGGCTGAGAAGAAGCAGTTCCCTGGTAAAGCTTAGACGTGAATTAGCCGGCGAGTTTCGTCGCTGAAAAGTAATCTGCAACTCTACAGACTAGATTAAACAGTGCAGCACCAGACGCTTATATTCAGCGCTCATATCCCGAGTGCTTTACAACAGCACATGACTAACAGAGGGCACGGTCACCGAAGGAACCGAGGTGCTAATAGTCGTCGGCTAGTTTTCCTCGCTAGTTTGCGTTTACCGGAGTGCGCAAGGCGGCCTGCTCACCATTCAAATACTTAACGCGGTCTCACACCGCATTTCAAGTGTGTGCAATAGATAAACGTGACTCCGATCGATAGCGATTACCTGTTGCCGGTGATCTGTGGGGACACTTTAAACACGCTTTAGATTCGGACTGTCCGTACGTGAACTGAGCCGCGCTCGAGCGATCGGTAAGGAGAAGCGTAGGCACGTAGGAACGGCTCGCTCTCCTCTTTACCCGGGAGCTGGAGACGCGTACGGGAAGTTTACCGATACATTCGTAGTTAGATTTCTAGCGGTTGCTCTTCCTCTTGCGCGTGTGACGCGATTTCTTGCGGCGGCACGTGCAGATATTTAAATCGTCACGTCACGCTTGGAGGACTGTATGATGGAACACCGGACGTTTAATGAAGTTGTGATCGGACACAGAGATACATCAATAAAATGCCTTGATAAGTAACGTATGAACGCAAAAATGAACAAACAATGCTTTTAAAAATGTAATTATTTATTGTATGTGAAGTTACGACTGCAGTAGAAATTGAAGAGGTGAGACAGAGGCACGCACGGAGACCGAGGGCGGTACACCGGGCAACGCGAACCGACCTAGAGACAGAGACACAGAGCGCCACAGGGAGACAACACGCCAGAGAGGCCGAGCAACACAGTATGCACAGTGCGACTAAGAGCAACACAGCATGATGGACCCAAAGAGACACTGAAAGAAACCAAGTTCTCCAGACTTTCGCCATCCCGTGGGCGGTAAAAAACAGGGTACGGGATGTCCCGACACTTTCGCACGATCCGGTCCCTCGCAAGATAACATGAGGTTTGCGGTGCGGTTTCTTCTGCATGCTCTGACGCGCACGTCATTTATGATATTAGAGCCACGGTGACTTCCCACGGCTTCGATACCGTGCGCCAGCTTCCCTGGAAGCGGCGATTTTGTTCTCGTGAACACACGGGATGGAAACGGTGCTTTGTTCCCAAATGTTTTAACGCGAGATTCAAATTATTCCCACAGAAGTTAATTGCGCAACTCGGATGGACACACGGATACAGAGACACGGGTATGTACAGTGGAGCGGACGCAGGTGATGAGACACACAGTCTCTGCGTTCACACTGTAGCCGTAACGCCTGGTCAAATCCGTCAATCCCAAACTGGGAGTTAAAAAGTTATACGTATAAATTTCCAGCCCACGGTCCGTGATGAGAAGCACTGCAGATCAGTACTGCGTTCCTACAGTGCTGCCAGAATACAACCAACTGTCGAAAACTAAGAGGGGGGGGGGGGAAGCAGCAGGACTTGCCAAGCAAGTCAATGCTTCACTGACTGCAAGTGCTCTGTCTCCAGAGGCAGAAAGCTGACTCCATCATCTGTCCATAATAGAGAGTTTCCTCCCCCGGATGACCTTTCGTGCCACATGCTGCCTGGCTTCTTCGAGACTGACGGATAGGTGGTGCGGCGGTGCTAAACGCTTCTTAGCTGCGTCCGTCAGCAGAAGCCCCGTCACATTCTCTGACGTGCCACGTGTGCTACTTGCCTGCACGTCCTCCTCTCCTCTTCCCTCGCTATAGGTCCACGACTGCCTCGCGTATACTCGTTTCACCCATCTTGTGTAAACAGAACCTGTTTTGAATTAGCTTAACTAGGCTCTGGGCAATACGGCATGCTGCTAAGCGGAGACAACGTTTCACGGGATATTTTATGTCTAGACCAGACCGGTCTGCGAAACTAATGAGGAGAAATGCAATAAAGCAGCTCTTCATGTACAAGGCTCAAACAGAAAAGCACTCAACAGGGCTTCTGCCAATCGCATTTAAGATTGCCCGGATACTTTGTACTGGTACATATCTTCTTTAAACCTCGGCAGAATACAATAGAGCTGTAAGTGCCGGCGTTTCAAGGATAAGTAGTGCAACGTGCGGTAGCTGCTTAAAAACGTCCCATATTCTACACGGTTCTTTGTATCTTGGTCGCCTCGCTTGTGAAACGAGGCGCACCACGCCCCGGCCTGTGACACGTGTAGAACCGCGTAGGACGCTCTCGGAGACAAATAATGGCATCTGTTCAAATACAGCCTTGTGCGTTAGGGCCAGAGCCAGATAATAAAAGCAAAAGGAGAGGACAATTTACCAGAGATTACAGCACGCCATTTCAGAACGGTACATTTAGAGCTTGCGTGTTATTCTGACAGAAGAGAGTTTAACTGCTTGTTGGAACAGTGCAGAGATGGCCTGCTGTAACGCAAACAGGCAGGGATAACCTGCTGGAAGGCGAACGCGTGGATGGATGGATGTCAAAGAAACAGCAAATCCAAAATGGACTGTTTTTGCTGCTCAGTCTCTATACTATATTAAAATAACTTTAAAACAAATCAACATTACGGACTGTGGAGCGAGCGGCACTTTAACAACAGTCCGGCGATATTAAGCTCTTTTATTTCAGAAAGCCGAGGAAAATTCGGGCTTCCATTATACGAGCCCTTTAAGCGGTATTAGCAGCGAAACACAAAAAGATGTCAGCATGTAATAAGACAATAGTGCTAATCCTCTTACTGGTGACACCACACGCGGATTATAGCCTGAAGCGAGTGTACTGAGCAGGAGTTTTATCACGCGCAGCTCCGTCAGGAACGTGTCGGGGAAACTGCTCCATCGGGGTTAGATATTAAACGACAGCCAGAAATTATACCGGGCGCGAATCAATCCGGCGATTTCATGGGTCAGGACCTGTTATGAATTTCATTTCCACGCACGTCTAAGCGAAAACGCCAAGACGGACAGACTAGCCGAGAGTAAACGGAGAGGTATTAAGCGGTAACCGAATGAGCTCTGTGGTACTCCGTGGACGCATCGGAACAAGGGCGCAAGTTAACGAACTTCGGGAGGCCACGCCCACGTATATTTCGATCATTTATGCTCTAGAGTGATCTGTAAACAACAGGTCGTGAGCGATTCTAAAAACCGCATACATGTTAAATTGACTACAAATTGGGGTGAGAGTTCAACACTACGCTTCCCCTTGTGAAAAATCATCGTGGCAACTGACAGACAAACTCGAGCATAAAACTGCTGTTGGTGCGTGGTTTCACTTACATGATTTAACCTTGATCGCTGCGTGTTGTGGTTTCACCGGCGCATGGCTCGGATAAACTCCCCCCTTCTCCCACCCCCACGCCACTGAATGACTGAAGTGCTGTGGCGGTGGTGCATGGGGGAATATAAGTGAGGGAACGAGAGTGAAAGAGAGCGAGAGAGAGAGAGAGAGAGAGAGAGTGTGTGTGTGTGAGGGCAAGCCCGGCACTTCCCTTCCCTGCGTAATGATGTGCTCCATTCTGCCTTCCCTCTGGGAGCCTCTCGGCTGAGTGAGCACATCCCCGCGCCGCCGTCCATCAAACTGCCTCTCCCCTCACTCTCACAGCATGGTCCAACTCACTCACTCGCTCCACTCCTTTCTCCTCGTCCCTCTCGTCTTTCCTTCCCCCCCCCGCCTGCCTGGTCATCTGGTTCGCTCTCAACGTTCTGATTCACAGGGCAAGTTTAGAGTGCGTCGTGGCTTCAACTCGTCCGCCGGGTCCCGTAGCCAACACCCTCTCCCACTGCCGAGCTCGAGTTTCACACTCGACAAAAACCCACACTCAAGACTCCCACCTGCACGGACGGGTAAGAGCGCACGTTTTAGCCATACGTTTAAAACGTATTTGAAAGTACTTTTTGTCCGGAAGTTTGGGTGCTGGTTCTGGCTAGCCAAAACAGAGAAGCCTGAAGTCGAACCTTTCCCCTTTACACAAACCAGAACGACATTCTTCCGCGACAATTTTACTTTTAGAAGTAGATTATACATTGCTTCCAACTAGCCCGTGGTCAAATCAAAACAGTTCTCTGATTTAACCGTTTCTTTCTCTCTTTTTTAATATCCACAAACTCATAACATTTTTAAAAAAAAAACCATACTCTTAACTTCCATGGATTCAAACGTCCCTAAAACCGCACCCACACCCACTACATGATTTCGACCCTGATTTCCCAGTCACAGACTAATTCGGGGACTCGGCAACAAAGCCAGTCCTTACTTCTTCCGCCACAACCTTCTCTCGTTCCTCCCCCCCGCCTTCATTCTGTACAAAACTGCGCAGAAAACAAACCACATGATAGAAATCTCTCTCGTGTTTATTTTTGTAAGAAAGTGGGATTTGGGGAATCGGGCGCACTTCAGTCAGGATCTCACCAGGTGAAAGATTGTTGTTGCTGTTGCGTGAGCCTCGTCCGTGATCGCTCGTGCAGTGTGCGCATAGCTTTGCGTCGGCAAAACCGCACACCGCTGGTTCTGACTTTTAAATGAATAAATAAATATATAAATAAATAGAGTGTAGTGCAGTACAGCGATTGAGATTTTGGAACTCTGTAATTCTCACACACATCTCATTAACCAATAAATAATCCTCCAATTACCACATCAGGACAGACTAATGATGCAGGGGATGAGGGACACACACACACACACACACACACACACACGAAAAAAAAAAAAAAAGCAGCAGCACATACTGTTACTCCATTATGCACAACTTGAATGTAAGTGACAGTGAGGAAAATCCCTGGATTATAAGACATCTCTTCAATCATTTAATATCAAACACGTGCAGACGCATACCCCAGCTGTACCACACGCCGCACCGCCTGCACGAGCGGGTGCACGTTTAAACACAATATTAGCATACTCCATCCGGAAATTAAGCACTTAAAAGCCTGAATTTCCCATCAAATTATGAACTAACCCTTCACTTCAACTGAGCAGACTGCAACAAATTCATACGCTATTAGACACTTAATATTCCATCTGGTTGGCTTGACACATGAAGCAGGTCGCCCACAAATGGCAATTTCAGACTTATGTTCAACTGCGTGCTGTAGCTTAACTCATCATACTCTTCAAAGACCGATAGTATTCAAATGACCTGCTTGGAGAAAAAGAAAAAAAAAGAAAAAGTGTGTGGCAAGCTTAAACAGGAAACTGAAGGAGAGCTTTCTGGTTATAAACCGATGTGGAGGTTTTGCTTGTGACGAGCTGGTACATCGATAAAGGTCAAATTCACTGTGCCCGCCGCAGATTATTCTAACTCGCATCAATCATTTTTCACCGCGGGGTCGACCTCCGGATTATACGGGAACGTCCGAGGTCTTAAGGGAGGAGAGAGAGTAAACCGAACCGTAACCTTAGAACGACTACTTCAAAACATCCCCCTCGAGCACGGAACAAAACATAAAACTTACAGAAACGGCCAGAGCAGAGAGCGGGCCAGAAGGAATCTGCCGGGGAAGGAGAAGTAATGTACACCCACACTGAAGATCAAGGTAACGCAAAGCCTGCCTGGCACTTCCCCTCCGATCCCACACATCAATCAACTTAAGAAAGTCCTAATGGACACTTCCTGAAACCTGCAACAGACCGATATGTGCACTGAGAAACCGCCAGCATGAAAGCTGATCCAGGAGCTCGGTGTCGCGTTCTGCGGCGCTGCTCGCCGGCTTTCCGCCGCGACCTTAGAACATGGGAGGTTAGGGTTCTTCTGCCGTCGGTGCACAGGAAAAATAAACTCAGGAGATTGGACACATAAATGCGCAGCGGAGTTTTCTACTCGGTGGGGTTTGTTTTCTGTTATCTTTATGGTTAATGTTTCAGTCCACACTACCGTAAGGAGCACCTATTATTACATAATGATTAATAAAATGCACTTTAATACTTTACACGTTCAGTCTTTACACTCTGGATCTTTTCCCGTCCTACAGTGTTTGACTCACAGCCTTGACCGCGTTGCATATACGCGGAACAGCCTCTCCGTCAGCAGCGGCAGATCTGTCCTGGAACTACACAGCGAGAACACATTTCACACACGCGCATGCTTTTGGTTCTACGGTTCTATGGTTGGCTACGACTCGGAATTTCATTCTTCCCTGCTCGCGGGCTTTATTTTCTCGACAACGGATCATCTCTGACCGACCCGGGTTATAGTTTCACACGCCCTACTTTTAATCGTACACGCGGCGAGGAGATCGGGAAACGTAGGTGCACGAGTAAACGTGGTGAAAACGCGCCGGAGTCGATCAGATACGGAGACTGACGTGCGGCACGTGATCAGCGTAACAGCGTTTTATTAACTTCATTGACGGAGAACGTAATAATTCGAATGAAAACAACGTGTTCAATCGTACTTTTGACTCCATTAATGACTTATCATCGTGTGCATCCCTCGGTCACGTGCCTGATGCCTTCTCGCCGCCTCTGGCGTTAGCGAGATGCGGCAGGATTTCTGACCTGCGTGACCCCGGATGACCCTGGCTAACGTTAACACGGGGCGACAGTCTGTGATGTGCGGCGACCGCTGAAAGGCGCAGAAAAGACGCTTCAGTCGTAGCGTGTGGTCTACTACAGCGGACACGGACGTGCCATCACCAGCTGAAAGACCGATGCATTTTACACGGCCTTTTCATCCGTACCAATTATTCTCCTCGCTTCAATCCCAGCTTGATAAAATAAAATAAAAAAAGGAAAGTCAGTCCGTTATTAAATGCCATCCAAACGTGTTGAAAGGCAGCTCAGACCGTCCTTCACATTAACTGAAAACGTGGTGCAGCGCAATCTTTTCGGATGCTGTAAATTCCATTCAAAGCTCTCGTTAAATCGCTGCGATCATCTTGCTGCGATATCCCGAAGCACGGCGAGCCCGGCTTCAAGTCGATTTAACCGCAACGAACTTTAGCAAGCAACATCAAACCGGTAGGCGAAACGTTCAGACCCACCTCCGCTAAGAAATGCATCAAATCAAAGAGCACAAACGCACGCCCCATCACTTGAGAGCTGGCTGTGTTCTTTGAACTCAACACCTTCAAAAAAAAAGGTGACATAATGGGCAAGCGAAATGCGTTATAGCCACACAAAAGCCCATTCAGCCAGCGAAACCCAGATAAAAGGCAAGGGGAGTAGAAGATAAATCGCCAACAAGCACGAGTGCATGTCATCTTGCTGCACGCGCGAGCCGCTCTCCCCGATACGCTGCTGGAACACATCAAAACAAGCACGAGGTGGCTAATTAGTGCTCATTAAACCCAGAGCCAGATTTCTTACATCAGCAAACAATCACGTCCATCAAAGGTTACCGTCTCCGATCAAACAAGGCGGCGCGTCTTTTCTCTCTGACATTTCTGCTGTGTTTTTTTTTTTATGCGCCAGGCTGACAGGGGCTTGGCAGTTGTTGGTGAGAGACAGATTGGTGTTTTGACGTGCGTGGTATTACTTTCTTACATTACCATAAATCCTACTCATCTACTTCCTGCAAATCACTTTGTTTTGTTACACTTCGTTCGACTCTGGAAAAGGAAGACAGTTATTGTTATCGACACTTACGTTGCAGGACATCTGTATTCCCCTTCTTAAAAGGTGTAGGCGCGCACACAAACTTTCCCCTGAATGTCAGTTCTACGCAGAGTGTAAAACCACAGATGAAAAGGTTAGCGTGTGGGGATTCCTGACCCGGGCCACACATTACTCATAGCTGTAGACACCACATCAGTCAGCTGATGAGAAGTGTTGGCGGCTTCACTCACTCACACCATAGACACTGCAACACGCTGGCAGACAGGGCTTATTCGGTTTATAAGAACAACCCGATGACTGGGTTCCGCGCCGTAGTCGCAACACAACATAACAAAAAAAAAGTTTTTTTGGAAAATCCTCCTCAGCATTTAGGCTTTGAGCAGTAAAACTCTTCACAGCCACGGCAAAATGTCTGCTGCCGCTAGGGCTCTCTGCTTCGAGTTAAAAACAAATACAGGCAGGTTTCACACTCGTGCGTCACACAGGACTCGTACCAGAGAAACACTTTATCATCACTGACAAATACGCATCACTTACAGGAGAGGAAGCGACTGAGAACCACAAGATTTCCTAACGGTTAATAGACTCCCCAACAGCAGCGTTTAACCAGACAACAATATTTATGTAGCACCAATTACTCTCCCGCTTTCCACTCGTCAGTGAGGGGGGGAAAATAAATAAATAAATAAATTATATTATATTATATTATATAAATAATAATACAGGATATATAATAAGATACGGGATAT